>NC_047128.1:8132635-8409922 GCF_009829125.3 Periophthalmus magnuspinnatus | reverse complement strand
ATTCTTTATTATTTTGGTGGCCGGATTGAAGTCACTTTTGACCCCCTGAACGTTAACGAAAAGTCAATTTTATTGAACCCAAAATTCAAGTTTGGTGAAAAATTTATTATTTTGATGTTCAAAAAAATTAATGTTTCAAAATGACTCAATAGCGCCACCTCAAAATTTGAAATACATTGCGGCAATGAGAGACATTTTTCATCGTAGACAAATGAAATTTGTTACAAAAATAGAACATGTCAAGACAAGAAAAAAATTATATTATGACCCCACCCTAAACCCTACAGGAAGTCGGCCATTGTGGGCGGAACCCCATTTTTAAAAAATTTTACCTCTCACATTTGAATTTTTTACGCCTCGAATTTTCATTCGAGAAACATGAAAATTGGTCAAAATGAACTACACGCATGTGGGATTATAAGCAACTCTTTTGGAATTTTCTAAGTAATAAAATGTGGGTGTGGCCAGCCTGCAAAGAAAAAAGCCATTTTGTAAAGTTTTTAATTGCATGTAACTCACACAGTTAGTGTCCTACGTTCCGGCATGAATATACTTTTTTATTCAAACTGTTGATCTGAACACATAGATATACAATTTACACAGGTCAGACAATAAATTGCTCCACAGCGCCCCCTTGAACTTTTGAATTGGACCAAAAAAATTACTTTGACATAAATATTTGAAATTTGGCATGGACATCCCTATTGCTATACTGAACAAAAAAGTCAAAAACACCATACCTCTATTTTTAAAGGTGTTGCCATGGCAACGTCTGACATTTCTCATTGAAATACATGGGTTTTGGATAACTGGGATGAAAAATTATTACTTTGTCATAGACCATTGAAATTTGGTACACATATTCCTCTCATCATACGGAACAAAAAAGCCAATGAGAACATACCTCTATTTTCAACTTGTTACCGTGGTAACATAATAAATGTGTCATTGAAATGAATGGGGTTCAGAGTACTGGACTTTGTTGTAGACTAAATAGATGCTCTACACTCATCAGACTATGGCCTGAAATTCAAGATTGGCAAAACAAGTTGTATTTTCATGTGGAAAAAAATTAACGTATCAAAATGACTCAATAGCGCCACCTCAAAATTTGAAATACATTACGGCAATGAGAGACCTTTTTCATCGTAGACAAATGAAATTTGGTACAAACATAGAAGATGTCAAGAAAAGAAAAAAATTATATTATGACCCCACCCTAAACCCTACAGGAAGTCGGCCATTGTGGGCGGAACCCCATTTTTTCAAAATTTTACCTCACATATTTGAAATTTTTGCGCATTGGATATTCATTCAAGAAACTTGCGAATTGGTCAAAATAAATTAGACACATGTGGGATTATAGGCTACTCTCCTAATTTTTTTTAAGTTATAAAATGTGGGTGTGGCCAGCCTTCAAAGAAAAAAGACGTTTTTTGAAATTCTAAATTGTCCGTAACTTGAACATGCTGTGTCCTATTTTCCGGCATTATTATACGTTTTGTTTAAAATCTTATTTTGAGTGCATAGATATGCAATTTACACATATCAAATATTACATTGCTCCACAGCGCCCCCTTAAAATTTTAAATGGTACACAAAAAAATTACTTTGTCACAAACATTTTAAATTTGGCATGGACATCCCTATTCCGATACTGAACAAAAAAGTCAATGACACCATACCTCTATTTTGAAAGGTGTTGCCATGACAACATCTGACATTTCTCTTTGAAATACATGGGTTTTGGTCAACAAGGATGAAAAATAATTACTGTGTCATAGACCATTGAAATTTGGTACACATATTCCTCTCATCATACTGAACAAAAAAGCCAAAGAAGACATACATCTATTTCCAACCGTTCAGGCGTGACAATGTGATAAATGCTCTCATTTGAATGAATGGGGTAGTATTACTCAGTCGCTGATTTTGGGGGGAGGGGCAATGTAATGGGGAACGAAAGGCAGGATCTCCGCGGTGGCGTGTACCCCGTGGTCGCAAGGGGTGGTGAGGGCCTTTATCACTGCTTGCAGTTTTAATTATTTATTGAAACTCCATTCATTCAGTCTTACCCAATGATGGATTCACTTGCATGCAGGCAAGGTGGGAGAAGTGTCTTGCCCAACAGTACCACCCAGTAGTCAGCGCTGACACTGAACCACCAACCAAAGCTACTCTACAAGCAGACATTTAAAGATGGGCGTATTTTTTGGTGGTCTTAGTTTGAAGAATATCTGATACAAGATCCACACTGCCTGTAGGCTAAAGCAGGACAAGAGAAAGAATAGCTTTTTGACAGAATATAATTTGTATTTCACTGTAATTATAAGTACTAGTCTTGTAATCCACACGATGGCGCCAGAAAATTCAAGAATCAGGTTTATACAGTTTAATACAGTTTAAAAGCTAAACCTATACCTCCCCCCAATTTCAATAAAAAAAAACTGAGCTCAATTGTGATCGCCCATCCCCCGCTCCAGAAGTAAATGTATAAATTATTATTATTATTATTATTATTATTATTATTATTATTATTTATTTATTTATTTTTTTGAAAACTTGCTCAGTGTTAATCAGCTATGTGGTAAAGAGTGACCACAATTTGACCACACGATTTTATTTAAATCTGTTTCTGAAACTTTATAAACCCCGTAGTTATTAAAAAATTTCACAGAATCTTGAGTTTTAAATGGCCTTTTTGGACTTCAAATAAGAGTTATGGATGTTATTGGAACGTAAGACTGGTTAGACTCCGCAATGCCTTTGAACCGTTAATATTTGAATTTTGGGAAAAGTATACAGGACAAAAACCGGAGCAGGCTGTCACTGTTGAGGTCTGGTTGAGCTCCACTGAGGCATAAAACAAAGTGTAAACAAAACAGTGTTACTAAGCAGCCCAGTCTGGCAAAATAAAACTAGAGGGTCACAGGATACTGTTACTGTGGCTAGTGCGACGGCCATCTTGTAATTGTAAAAAGTAAAAACAGGGTCAGTTTATTAAGACTTTGAATTTAGGTACAATGATCTGTAGTTCTAATCATGCAAAGAATTCTTGAAATCTGTGTCTGTCTGCACAAATTTTCTCAGAATTATTCAAATAAAATAACAATGACAAATTTAATACCGGACTTGGAGGGTGGGCCCACAGTTGAGCTCTATTAGTTATTGGCTGTGTCTCAATTCATCAAAATGGCCTTAGGCCGTGTCTCAATTTGCCAAATGCACCTTTTGAAGGTACCCTTTGAAGTACTCCTCAAAGTATAGTTTGAAGCTTCCGGACGAGAATGTGTACTCCTCAGTGTAGCCATGTTGCTGAAATAGGACAGGCCTACACCACGGACCGCACTTCCACCATTGTCTTTGAGCGTATGACATTACGTACGTTATTTTAAATTATTTATTATTTAATAGAAGAAAACTCAAGATGTAGTCGCAGCCGATTCTTTCTGTTTAGATTGAATATCAATAGGCAAATATATGTTTCAAGGTGATTTTTTTCTCAACTGTAGCTACTTCATAGCTTTAACAAAATATACCTTGTGCAAACGTAATAACAGAGACAGAGGCAATAGTATCATTTTGACATTCATAGTCTATAAACCAGAGAACACTGATTAATTGTACATAAAGTGGGATATTGCAGTTTAACGATTCGATATTTTGGCCAGTGGCTACACCACTTTAATAACAGTAGAGGGCACTGTTTCCCTTCTATGCCGTGCCAGTTCTTTCCATCTTATTATTGTAAAGTATTTTCTAGCAGTGCAGCGCTACATCAAACTAGTATCTTGATTTACCACCAGGGGGCGCAGACCTATGGAATGTACCGGAACTCATGAAGATTTTGTGCACGTCTCAGGACTCTCTTCTGTCCTTTCTGGAGAGTCCGTTGCTTCATTGTTCACATTACCTGTGTGGAACCTTCTGACTTTATGTTTCAGTCTCTTGGTCTTTGATGCTTACAATAGAAACAAACATTCTTACATTATTCTTATTGCAGTTATAATTTCTAATGATAATAATGTCTTCTTATTGTCTAGCAATAATTGCACATTCCTTTATTCCATATATTTCCCCTCCTTTTTAATCAGCAAACACACAGCCTGTTCACATCTTTATTCAGATTTAACAGTTTCATGTTGCACTGCTGTAGATGAGGTAAGCCAGTACAAACATTTGAATGTGTATTGCGCAGCGGACTCCATTTTCTTCTCTTTTTTGCGTAGTCGCGGTGCATGATGGGATATAGCAGTACGTGAAGTGTGCATGGATGCACGCTTCGGTTACGTCCGATCTCCATGGAAACGGTGGAAAGGGGAGGGCACGTTTGTCGGGTGCATTCAGTTGGGTGCATTGAATTGGGACAGCCCTTGTTGTGCCGGAAATTTCGTAACTGCCCTTCGGCGCACACTTCTAATGGTGATTCTAAGGCCATTTTGGTGAATTAAGGCCGTGTCCCAATTCGCCAAACTGGCCTTAGAATCACCATTCAAAGTGTGCATCGAAGGGCAGTTACGTGATTTCCGGTGCGACAAGGGCTGTCCCATTTCAACGCACCCTACTGATTGCGGCCGACAAACCTGCCCTTCCCTTTACACCATTTCCATGGAGATCGGACGTAACCGAAGCGTGCATCCGTGCACACTTCACGCACTTCTATATCCCATCATGCACCGCGGCTACGCAAAAAAGAGAAGAAAATGGAGTCCGTTGCGCAATATACGTTCAAATGTTCGTACTGGTTTACCTCATTACAACAGTGTGACATGAAACTGTTAAATCTGAATAAAGATCTGTACAGTGTGTTTGATGATTAAAAACGAGGGGAGTTACATGGAATAAAGGAATGTGCAGTTATTGCTAGACAATAAGAAGACATTATTATCATGAGAAAATATTACTGCAATAAGAATAATGTAAGAATGTTCGTTTCTATTGTGTCAAAGACCAAGAGACTGAAACGTAAAGTCAGAAGCGTTTAATGAGTTGCACACAGGTAATGTGAACAATGAAGCAACGGACTCTCAGGAAAGGACAGAAGAGAGTCCTGAGACATGCACAAAATCTTCATGTGTTCCGGTACATTCCATAGGTCTGCGCCCCTGGTGGGCACGTGTCATTTACTTTCGTGTTAGTAAATCAAGACACTAGCTTGATGTAGCGCTGCACTGCTAGAAAATACCTTATAATAATCAGATGAAAAGAACTGGCACGGCATAGAAGGGAAACAGTGCCCTCTACTGTTATTAAAGTGGTGTAGACACTGGACAAAATACCGAACCATTGAACTGCAATATCCCACTTTATGTACAACTAATCAGTGTTCTCTGGTTTATAGACTATGAATGTCAAAATGATATTGTTACCTCTGTCTCTGTTATTACGTTTTCACAAGGTATATTTTGTTAAAGTTATGAAGTAGCTACAATTGAGTAAAAAAATCACCTCGAACGTTATATTTGCCTATTGATATTCAATCTAAACAGAAAGAAACGGCTGTGACGACGACATCTTGACTTTTCTTCTATTAAATAATAAATCATTAAAAATAACGTACGTAATGTACGTATCGTACGCTCAAAGACAGCGGTGGAAGTGCGGTCCGTGGTGTGGGCCTGTCCCACTTCAGCAAGATGGCGGCTACACTGAGGAGGGCAGATTCTCGACCGGAACCTTCAAACTACACTTTGAAGAGTACTTCGAAGGGACCCTTCAAAAGGTGCATTTGGCGAATTGGGACACGGCCTAAGACACGACCTAAGGCCATTTTGGTGAATTGAGACACGGCCTTAGATTCACCACTGAATCTAAGGCCGTTTTAACAAGGTATATTTTGTTAAAGTTATGAAGTAGCTACAATTCAGAAAAAAATCACCTTGAACGTTATATTTGCCTATTGACATTCAATCTAAACAGAAAGAAACGGCTGCGACGACGACATCTTGACTTTTCTTCTATTAAATAATAAATAATTAAAAATAACGTACGTAATGTACCTATCGTACGCCCAAAGACAGCGGTGGAAGTGCGGTCCGTGGTGTGGGCCTGTCCCACTTCAGCAAGATGGCGGCTCAACTGAGGATTACTCATTCTCGTACAGAAGCTTCAAACTATACTTCGAGGAGTACTTCGAAGGGCTCCTTCAAAAGGTGTATTTGGCGAATTGAGACACGGCCATTGTGTGGAAATCTACAGTTAAAATATGGCTGTGTGTTACTGTAGGTTGCCATGGCGATGATCTCTCTAGTTTTTTAATGTGCATTGATCCCGCCCACAGTGACGCGAAGGCTTATCCATGCAAGTCGCCCGCCCCGTGTCCTCACCCCGGCCGCAGACAAGAGGACGCTTTTCAGGACAAACCATTGGACAAACCCTTCTCCTCGCTCTTTCATCTCTCTCACGGGGATCTTTAATAATCCTGTTTTTTCGCTCCTCAAACCGAGGCAAGCTGAACAATACCAGATCCGAAAAATGAAACCACTCGGAAATGTCATTCTAGTTTACCAAAGTTTTCTGTCTCTTGTGCTGGTCGTGTGCTCGATCAGAGGTAAGCCTGCATTACACTATGGCAATCTAATTTTTGTCTTGTCAAAGACTTAAGACAATTGCCTTTCAGAGAATCGCAAACTAGGAGACGAAGTTGCGTTTCACAAAATAGGTTATGGCAAGTACGTTTTAAGTGTAGCCTGGATCTAATTCATTAATTTGAGCCTACCACACAGAAGGATCGGGTTCATTAATTTATCTCCTTCATTTAATTGTCAGTGATCGACCTATTAGACGTAACTTAATTAAATTTTAGTCCATTTAAATAAGCGAAAATCATACCAATCTCAGCAGATACAAAACATGTTTATTTTTTGTTGTTGTTTTTTAATTAAATCATAGAATACAGTTGAACAGCACAGTGAGGGGATCGGTTACAAACACTTTAAAATGAACATACAACACAGACAAAATATGTACGTGTGCTCCCTTACCTGGGTAGCCCAACTCATAGGTAATGACATCACATGTCTTTTATAAAGGTAGCACAGCACAGATTCATACTTTTAACACTGTATATTACCTGCTTTTTAATACAAATTATGAGTTGTACTTTTATACATAGTAATTATGTGTCTTTTCTTTATGCTTTTATTTGAAATGAAATCCTTTTAGTCATAATATTATTTGCAATAACTTGCTTGTGGGAATAAGGCTCTCACACTATCCATGTATCTATCCATCCATCCATCTATCCATCTATCCAACTATTCATCTGTCTCCTCTCCTACTTAGAAGTAACAGGGATTGACATCTGCCACAGGTGCCAGACGAGAGCCTGAAAAGCTATTAGGCCTACTGCTTTTGTAATTAAACATTGTGTTGTTGTGTTTTAACCCTGCTCGCTCTCTTTCTCAGTATACACCATGGTTATTACTTCTCTACTATTGTTTATTACTGGAAAAAGTTGACAATTTGTCTATTTTGTTGTGTTGATGCTGCAGGCAATGTTTAGACTCACATTATAATTGCAAGAATGAATCATTTGAGTATTGTTGAGTAAGAAGCAACAAAAAGCTGGGTAGATGATCTGGCCTATATGTTTTTCCTATGGTCCTTTCTTTTCAAACTTACATCACTCTTTTCACAACTAGAACAACAACAATCGTGAAACTCATGTATCATACCTGAACCTAAGATTGCCCAAATTTGAATAATAAAAATCCTAATATAAAATATTGCCACAAATCTTAATGATCATCTATGCTTTGCCTTGCAAGAGTAGGGGGCGCTATCTCGCCACCTTTTTCCCCTCGATCGGAAAAAGGTGGCTTGCCCTCTCCAGGTGGGAGGAGAGTCCTTGCCTCACGTGGAGGAGTTCAAGTATCTTGGGTGCTTGGTGAGTGAGGGAAGAATGGAGGGTGATATTGACAGGCGGACCGTTCGCAGTGATGCAGTTGCTGTATCAGACCATTGTGGTGAAGAAGGAGCTGAGTCCAAAGGCAAAGTTCTCGATTTACTGGTCAGTCTACATTCCTACCCTCACTTATGGTCATGAGCTTTGGGCAATAACCAAAAGGAGCTTCCTCAGCAGTGTGACTTGGCGCTCTCTTAGAGATAGGGTGAGGGGCTCAGAGTAGAGCTGCTGTTCCTCCATGTTGAAAGGAGCCAACTGAGGTGGCTCGGGCATCTGTTCAGGATGCCTTCTAGATCAATCTGATCTGTGGAGACACAACCAAACTAAAAAAAGAAACAACAAAGTATGCATGTTTTCAAGGTTCTTTTGAACAATAAAAACACACATAATGGAATAAGTGCAAGGTAGATAACTCTAACGCCATACTCTGGAACATTTCAGGCTAAACAGTAACATTTTCATGGAGTGAAGAAGGTAGGCGGACCCTCTATCAGGAAAGTTACATAGCATACCTTTAAAAGTCATTGTAGATAAGATAGTTGAGAACCCTTTTTTTACTATTGCAAAGATGATATTTACACATGCTTACTTAATTTTTTATTACACCCTTTTTGTAATTAATTGGAGCATAAACATGATTTCACAAAACCTCCCCACCACACTTGAAACGTTGATCTAAATCCCATCTGTCTGAATCCACAGTGCCCCAGCTGCCTTTTCACCTGAGCTCTCCTGTCCCAGCTGACTGGGACATGCCTGTTATTTTCTCCCCAATCAAACGACAGCTATGTCTGCCTCTTTGTTTTTAGACGCTGTTCCTCCTGTGTCCTGAGCTGCTAGCTTATGTAACATTCTCCTCCCTCTCTTTACCTGGATAATCCTGCAAGCTCTTTATCCTCGCACACAGCCACCATTTGCACCCACAATAACATGTGCTTAATGTCTGAAATGGCTTTTGTTGTCATGGAAGTCTCTACAGAGATGAAGAGGTTTGATTAAAATATTTTCAGTTTAAAATAGCTACAGTCTAGTTTTACTGGTTCAGTGAGATCAGACATGAAAGATCTGCAGAGCAAAGGCTCTAACCAGTTTTTCAAACTGTGATCCATGAGCTCCTTCAGGTGGTCCTTGGTCCTGAGTCTTCAGAGAGTCCCCCTGCTGTGGAAGACATCGTGCCTCGTCCCTGTCCCGAAGACGCCGCACCCCAGCGACCCCAAGGACTATAGGCCTGTGGCACTGACCTCCCACATCATGAAGACTCTGGAACGACTCGTCTTGGAGCAGCTGCGGCCCAGGGTCCAACATCTGCAGGACCCCCTCCAGTTCGCCTACCAGCCCCATCTCGGAGTAGATGACGCCATCTTGACCCTACTCCACAGAGTCTACCCCCACCTGGACACACCGGCTGCCACTGTGAGGGTCATGTTTTTTTATTTCTCCAGTGCCTTTGACACCATCAGGCCGGCTCTGCTGGCTGAGAAGCTGGCGGTGATGCAGGTGGAGGACTCCCTGGTGTCCTGGATTGTGGACTATCTCACTGGAAGACCACAGTATGTACGCTTACAGGGCTGTGTGTCAGACAGAGTGGTCAGCAACACCGGGGCTCCACAAGGGACAGTCCTCTCTCCCTTCCTCTTCACTCTCTACACCACGGACTTCAGCTACTGCAGTGAGACTTGCCACCTTCAGAAGTTTTCTGATGACTCTGCAGTGGTGGGATGCATCAGCGGTGGTGACGAGAGGGAGTATAGGACTGTTGTGGACAACTTTGTCATGTGGAGTGAGAAGAACTACCTTCAACTCAACGTGACCAAGACAAAAGAACTGGTGGTGGACCTGAGGAGGACCAAAGCGGCTGTGACTCCCATCTCCATCCATGGGGTCAGTGTGGACGTGGTGGAGGAGTACAAGTACTTGGGAGTGTACTTGGACAATAAACTGGACTGGAGCAGAAACGTGGACGCAGTCTATAAGAAGGGCCAGAGCCGCCTCTATTTCCTGAGGAGGCTGAGGTCCTTTGACATCTGCAGGACGATGCTCAGGATGTTCTATGAGTCTATGGTGGCCAGTGCCATCATGTACGCTGTGGTCTGCTAGGGCAGCAGTCTGCGCGTGAGGGACACTAATAGACTCAATAAGATCATCAGGAAGGCTGGTCATGTTGTGGGGGAGGAGCTGGACTCTCTGACTGTTGTGTCGGACAGGAGGATGTTGACCAAAGTCAGGACTATTCTGGACTCTCCCCTCCACCCCCTCCACGAGGTGCTGGCCAATCTGAAGAGCTCGTTCAGCCACAGACTGTTACTGCCACGCTGCTCCACTGAGAGACACAGGAAATCTTTCCTGCCTGTCGCCATCAAACTGTTAAACTCCGTTCTGTAACCAAACACTTCAATACTCCAATATTCCACTTTGTACATAGATGTAAATAGTGTGTGATTTTGTGTGATGATCTATTTATTTATTTTGTTTAACACTGACACTTTATTCTTATTGCATGACACTTATTCTTATTGCACAATTTTATTCTTATTTAAATGACTTTTTATTCTTATTCTTAAATTCTATCCTGTGGTTGTGGCATTTGTTAACTAAGAGAATTTCCCTTCGGGGATCAATAAAAGGGATTCTGATTCTGATTCTGATTCTGACAGTTTTTCAGTTTGTGGGTTTGCCTAATTTAAAGTTAATTTTTATCCAGTTTTGTGCCCTCCTTTTGAGCATTCCTTGTTTAGAACTACAGTGGAAATCATGTAGTCCAGTTTTAGACGTGGTTTAGCCCTAGACTGGATAGAATAGTCCTGTTATAGATCGGGTTTAGATCTGGTGGTTCTTGGAAAGGCAAATGTTTTCTTTGGTGGTACATGGGGTGGAGAGTTTGAGACCTGTTGTTCTAATCTAAGGACCCAGGGTTTTCTAAAGTGTTACAAATCAGATACTAACTGATACTAAAGCTATAATTTGGAGGTTCTTATATTCTCTCCTGTATTTTTGTGTCATAGCCTGATGCGTATGGGCTGCACTCTGATGCCTCCTAAATGTCATGTGATGTTGCTGTGGCGTGTCTGCTCAACTGATTTAAACAGATTTTGGCTTTGTCTTCCAAACTAGAGCAGTAGGATGACAGCGCCATCTGAAGTCTGTCTTCACAACTGTATCCCAGGTGTGAGAAAGTTGGTAAGCCCCCTTTTTCCCAATTTACAGCCAATCAGGGAGGCTCTGTGTGCTTACCTTTGCTCAAGTCCATAAGTGCTTCTCCTCCTTGCAGTGGTTGGAAATGGTGGACTTGAGCTGCTTGTCGGTAGATACTAAAATCTAGTTATGTGAACAAGATTTGATACTATCCTTTCCTAAACACTTTTAGAATGATCTAGAATTATTTTAGACTGTTCAGTACAGTTAAGTACAGTCAATTTAGATGGGAAAGCCCAAATTGGTTGATCTCTTATTATTTTATCGTGAAAATGTCAATGTATTGTCCAAAGAAAATGCATTTTCTATTATCATTGTGGCATCAAAATTGGTATAGAGTATCAAGTAATTTTTGTATTGTGACAACACAATTAGTCAGTTCTCATTTTAGACACTAGGAGTATTAAAATTTCAGAGAAGACTATTTGGACTAATTCTAGAATCCTATGTATTTCACAACACATTTGAAGAATGCAAACTACAGCTTTCATAAGATAGGATATTTTGTTGTTTGCAGTGGAAATTACATTTCTGAAATAACTGGAGCCTTTGCAATTTTACTAATCATTCAAATTTCAGTATAGTACATTTTGTAAGTTTACACCCTGGAGTAATGTATTGACTGTTCCTCCTTGTGTCTTTTATTTGCTGGTAATAAGCAATGAATTTCTGTCTTTTCCTCCTTGTTTCTCTTACTTAATTATTTGACTAACTTACCTTATCAAAACTGGTGCACCTCTATTGTCCGAGCACGAATGTGCTATTGAAAGATGGCTCAGTAGTGCCACCTCAAAAATTGAATCACATTGCACCAATCGGAGCCCAGCCCAGAAAAATGTCATCATAGACAAACAAAAATAATTTAAAATAATTTAAATAAGTCCCACGGTGTGGTTATAACGAGCGTTAAACGAAGCAGCCATTTTGAAAGTATAAAAGTCACTGTAACTTTTGCAACAATGGTTCTGCTCTTTATGGACGCAATGTAGCATTTGTGTGTTTGATTATCTGACATAATGATATGTATTTTAAACTTGTATCTAGTGTGTCGTAGACAAATGCAATTTGGTACAGACAGCCTTCCTGAGATTCTCAACAAAAAGCCAATGAAGACCACGCCCTGTCTACATTCACATTTGCATGGCTATGCCTTTTTTGTCGTAATCCAGTGAAATTTGGTACACTCTTTATGTGACCTTACAGAGCAAAAAATTCTATGGGGACCACACTCCTATGTGAAGATGGCCATTTTGAATCAAAATATGCAGATGTCCTCATACTTTAACGAACTTGTCCTAGGGTTTTTATCCAATGGACCCAAACTGAGGCAGCAACATCAGGACATATCTGGGGTCAAAAGTTGTTGAAAGAATTGACATTGGTCTCAGAGTGTGGTCATGATAACGGTCTTAACGAAACAGCCATTTTGAAAGTAAAAAAACCCTTGAAACTTTTTCAGTGTTTTCGGATTCAAACTGCCCAATCTGGTGTTTGTGTATTTTAATGACCTGGACATAATGATATGCAACTCAAACTTCTATCTTTAAAATAGATCCTCCGCGCCCCATGCCAGTTGTAATGGGGCAGAACATTTGTTTATCGTAGAATAATGAAATTTGATGCACACGCCCTTTATGTAACCCTGAACAAAAAAGTTTATGGGGCCCACACCCTAACACTGATATGAAGTTAGCCATTTTGAATCTAATTATAGAAATGACCAAAACCTTGACCTTGTACTTTAATAAGGTTGTCCTAGGATTTATACCTAATCGACTTAGCAGCATCATCAGGATATATCTAATGTCAAAAGGCGATAAAATAATTTGCATAAGTCTGAGGGTGTGGTCATAATGAGCTCTTAGCAAAGCAGCCATTTTAAAAGTATAAAAAAATCCTTGGATTCAGACAAACTCAATGTAGCGTCTGTGCATTTTGATGAGCTGGACAAAATAATGTTTGGATTCAAATTCTTTAAAATCTTTAAAAATGAGTCTCCAGTGCCCCCTGCAAAGTTACAATATTTATGTCCAACTTGACATTGGAAATATTGAATCACAGGTCAAGCTAAGGTTGATATGCAGCTCTCCACTGTAGCATGCCCTTCCACGATCGCAAGGGTTGCGAGGGCTCTTTATCACTGTTTGCAGTTTTAATTACACTTCCATATCTCTCATGATGCATGTTTTTACCTTCTGCAAAAGCAATGAAAGGTTTAAACGGAAGTGAAATAAAAAAAATTCCTCTCACTTTTTAGTTGAAACTGACCTATTAAGCTAAATCGACTTTTCTGAGCTTTTAATCGTGTTAACATAATCAGATTTCTCTAACATTGACTTAGTTTAGTACATGGGTCTCCAAACCTTTATTTATATATATATATATATATATATATATATATATATATATATATATATATATATATATATATATATATATATATATATATATATATATATATAATTAGAAGTGAAGGGCCACAGACTGAAGTTCAATGCAGTGAGTCATTCAGAAAGGTGGTTTTATCATAGCTTTGACATAGCTTTGACAGAACCACCATAAAACCTGGTTTAGTACTTCACTCATTGACTAGGCAAACCTATGCTGTGTTTTTTGTCCATGTGATATTGTGACAGAAGGTGGGTCTCCATATGTTCTCACATTGTTGCAAAATTGAACGTAGTAAAGCTACAGTTTCAGAGGGCTGATGTCTTGTTTCAGTGGTAACACGTGTATCCAATGCCTGACTGTTTGGCTCCATGTTTGGCTCCCGGCTCAGTCAGCCTGTGTTGTGTCTGTGACAGGGGACTACTGTGAGGTGAACCGGTGTCTGAACGGAGGGACCTGTGTGACCGGAGTGGGAGAGGACCCCTTCATCTGCATCTGTGCAGACGGCTTCACAGGAGACACCTGCAACCTCACAGAGACTGGTATGTCTTGAGACCAGTATGCCCTGACTGTATGCCCAGACTGTATGCCCAGACTGTATAGTCCAGACTATATGTCCAGAGACCAGTATGTCCAGACTGTATGTCCAGAGACCAGTATGTCCAGAGACCGGTATGTCCAGACTGTATCTCCAGACTGGTATGTCCAGAGGCAGGTATATCCAGACTGTGTGTCCAGAGTCTGGTATGTCCAGACTGTATGTCCAGAGGCCTCTAGGTCCAGACTGTATGTCCAGACTGTATTTCGGGAGAGCCGTATGTCCAGACCAGTATGTCCAGACTGTATGCCCATACTGTATGTCTAGACTGGTATGTCCTGGCTGTATGTCCAGAGACCGCTATGTCCAGACTGTACGTCTAGACTGTATTTCGGGAGAGTGGTATGTCGAGACTGCATGTACAGACCAGTATGTCCCTGAAGAGGCCTGGGTGATTGTCATAAAGGACGTCAAAGAGCTTGAATAATACAAATGATATAACTTAGAAATGGACAAATTAAAATGAGAAGAAGATGGTACAATGACGACGATTTGGATTTATTATGCATCCAGATGGACTTAATCCAACTACAACAAAGTAAGAATGGATACAGATTATTTGAACTTTGAACAGTTTCAGTTAAAAACGTTTGACTACACAGAGTGTAAACCTCAAGACATTGATCCAGAGAATAACTTTTATACAGAAATAAAAAACATGTGAATATTACACAGAGGATCAAATTGAGTCTCAAATAAGTACAAATATTCACTATCTGTCATACATTTCAGCTGTAGAAGCCTAAATGCAGATCTTTCAAAAAAATTCTACACTGCTTGAAACAGTGCAAAATTGATTGACAATATATTCACCAACATTATAGACAATGAAAGAAGTGGACTTTTAATAGAAAAAAATAAATTGTGTAAAGACTTAAAAAAACGTACAAGTGAGGCAGAGGTTACCTATAAAACATACAAAAATAAATTCATAAGTATTATGAGAAAAATTACATTAAAAAACTTAGAATGTTTTAAATAAATTAATAAAGGGCAAACGGAATGCCAATTTTCCTACTCACATTCTGACAAATAATGGACATTTTCTCAGTCAGCCTAAGGAAATTGCAAATGAATTCAATGATTATTTTAGTAATATTGGTTCTAAATTGGCAAAAAAATATTTCGGAATCTAATCAAGAGAATGACATAATCAGTAGAATACCTAAGCAGGATAAAACAATATTCCTGCAAGGAACAGACAAGATGGAAATAAGTACAATTGTCAAACAAAGCAAGAACAAAAATTCAACAGATTGGAACAGACTAGACATGTGTGTGCTGAAAGAAACCATTGACTACATAGTTAATCCAATCACCTATATTTTTTATTTATCTTTGCAGTCGGGTGTATTCCCTGAAGGGATGAAGACAGCAAGGGTTATCCCTATTTACAAGTCCGATGATCAACATGATCTTACTAATTACAGACCTATTTCTCTATTGTCTCATTTTGCAAAAAATTTTAGAGAAACTATTCCATAAAAGATTATACAATTACCTTGTGAGACATTATATACATTATATATTTATCATTTGTGAACAGCAATATGGCTTTAGATCAAATAAAACCACTACTTTGGGTTTATTAAATCTAGTTGAAAATATATCTAATGCAATAGACAATGAACAATATGCAATTGGAGTGTTTCTAGATTTTACTAAAGCTTTTGATACCGTCAGTCACGATTTACTACTCAGGAAATTGCACAGATATGAAATCAGGGGTGTGGCTTTCTCTTGGATCAAAAGTTACATAGAAAATAGATCACAATATGTTCATATAAATGGAGTTGATTCAGAGCTCCAAACAGTGACCTGTGGCCTCCCCCAGGGGTCACTGTTGAGCCCTTTGCTCTTTATTTTGTATATTAATATATATATATATATATATATATATATATATATATATATATATATATATATATATATATATATATATATATGTTTTCAAATGTTTTACACCTTATATTATTTGCAGATGATGCAAATATAATACATTGTGGTAATAATTTAGAAACGGTAAGTTTCAGTAGAGGAGGTAGAAAAAGATCTAAAACTAAATTCATACTATTTACAAATTGCCAAACAAATGTAAGCAGGAATTTAATTATTCATAATACAGTGATAGAACAAATACATCAAATAACATTTTTAGGAATAATAATCCAAAACAAGCTAAATTGGAAAAGTCACATACAATTTATAAAGACAAAATTATGTAAATCATTAGTAATTATATCGAAAGTGAAAACATGCTTGAACGAAAAAACATTGTTCATTTTGTATAGATCATTGATACTTCCATACATGACTTATGGCGTGGAAGTGTGGAGCAAGACATATCAAACAAATACCATTCATATTACTACTGTCCAAAAACGAGCAATGCGAATCGTGAATAAAGCCTTGCAGGGCTCATACTACTACAAAATACAATGAAATTCAAGGACCTGATAGACCGCACAATTTATGTATAAAATTAAAAATAAACAATTGCCATTTCATTTTCAAGATCTGTTTAAAAATTGGGATAGTGTTTATAATCTTTCAAAAACCAAGGGTTAGAACAAATCTAACCCTTGGTTGGAGAAAATATTTGGAATAGATTAGATGAAAATTGTTGAACGTTGAGCCATTTCAAAAGTTTGTATAAAAAGCAAATTATAAATTCATACAGTGGAACTGAATGCTGAATTATGTTCTATTCTTCAATTTATTATTATTATTTATTTGTATTTTTTTTCCTCTTTTCTTTACTGTGTATATTGTAAATGCAGCGGCTCTTTATCTTTATGTTTAGTATTAAAGGAGTCATAAGTCATAAGCTTTGGCTTCTGCTTATTCCTTTTTCAGACTATTTTGATTGCTTCCTTGACTTAAGACTGAAATGTCTGGAAAGAAATAAAATAAGGTATGATAAAAGTATCATGTCTAGACTGTATGTCCAGGTTGTATGTCTAGACTGGTATGTCCTGGCTATATGTCCAGACTGTATGTCCAGACCAGTATGTCCAGACTGTATGTCCAGACTGTATGTCTAGAGACTGGTATGTCCAGACTGTATGTCCAGAGACCGGTATGTTCAGACTGTATGTCCAGACTGTATATCCAGACTGGTATGTCCAGAGTGTATTTTGAGAAAACGGTATGTGCAGACTGTATGTCCAAATTGTATGTCCATAATATGTTGTATAATGTATTATTAGAAAGATGCACAACAAATTTTTCACAATAATATGACCAGATTTAAGCCATGTCCAAACTAGGACTATTCCAAATTTAAACTAGGGTTAAGCCAAGTCTAAAAAAAGACAACAATTGCTATACCTGTTCTAAACAAGACTAACCCAAAGGAGGACAGAAATCTGTACAGAGGGTGGGGTAGGGTGCTTGCATAAAGAGACATTTTTACTTAAAGTAAAGCAAGTCTGAAATTTCTGCACTGCATATACAATTAATTTGTAATTCAAGATTAAAATGTTTGATTGGGCTGAATGATATGAAAAGTATCCAATTGCTATGATTTTTTGTGACTTTACATACAAGAAACCTATGCATTTTAGAGCATGTGTGTTGAGGTCTAAACTATAGGGTTGGTAAGACTGAACTGGGACAAAACAGAACTAAACTTGCACTAGACCAGGACTAAACCAGGAAGAGAACAGGACCAAACCAAGTGTACATCAGGACTAAACTGGGCACAAACTTTTCAATATTAAATTTCCCGAACATAAGCAAGACAAACAGCCATTTAACTAAAAAGAACAGTCAAATTGGGCACAGGGCCTTTCCTTGTGCAAACCTAAATTTAATAGTTGTTTTTCTGTCTAACCCTCTGCCAACTCCCAGGCCCCTGCAGCCCTAACCCCTGCCAGAATGATGGGACCTGTGAGGTGCTGGCTCCCACGAGACGAGGGGACGTTTTTAATGAGTATCTCTGCCGCTGCCAGCCGGGATTCGAGGGAGTGCACTGCCAGATCAGTGAGTGTGCTGGGGCCACTTTCACCACAACACATGCAAATCAGTCACTGTTAAAGTGGACTCTGCAAAAGTCAACCTTAGCAGTTATTGTTCTTTCCCTTCTCATTTACCCTCTCAAAGTTTTATTTAGTGCATATTTTAGTAATCTTTATTCACCTGTATTCAAAATTGCTTTGATCTACTCCTATTTTCACTGCTTCACTGCTACTGATACGTGCCCACTGCTCTGTACTTACTTATTCTCTTAATAGGTGATACACGTAGCTCACGTAGTCATTTTGCTATATGAAAAAAATCTGCTGCTTGCCAGCTATCCATTGTCGGGTTGAAAGCATAAGGTGCTTTGTTCTGATGACGTTTACAGTAACGTCAGCTCCCATTGGGCACCGCAGTTTTCAAATGCAGAAGTGGACTTGTTTCTTTACTGAGTGGTTTTAGATCAATATTGAGATTTCAAATGTCCAGATTATAACATAATGATCCACAGGTGGTATAGATTATAACCATTTAGCAAACACAAGCACAAGCACATTAGGTCTTCTTTAAAAATATTGAAAAAAATCATGACAAGTGGAATATCCAACGACAGCAAATATGAGTCACTATTAGTAATACTACTAGAAATTTCCATCTTGTCACAGCTTGAGAGTAGAACATTTATTCAGCCTCACTCTTTATGAAAAGACTTTTTGTGGCTCAGCTCTCATTTCTTTGGCTAATTAATGCAAGGCCACTCCAAGTCTCTTAGCATGCAGCAGCCCTCCACACAGACCCACATCTTTTCTGTGCTCTTCCTCCATTAGGCTTTTCCAAATGTGCAGAAGAATTAAGTATAAGCCTGTATTTGAATGTGAGAAGCATGCTGAGAATGCAAGGCTTTGGAAAGAAGTTCTCTTAGCATTTTTAAGTATCGTATCCTTATACCGACAGCCTGACGACCAACTGTAGTGTTTTTTCAATCTGAGGTCAACTCCCAACTAATTCTAGGCAACTAAGACATCATGGATTGCACAGCACAGGCTTAATTTATAGTTAGAAGCAGAAATGTAACATTAGCTAATGTGAGGGGATGTTCAAGTTACTCATTTGATTTGGTCCTAGACAATATGGACTGGAGAAAGAAGGTTTGAATTGGTGACCCACTGGTTGTGCTAAATGTTTGACTTTAAAACTACATAGGTATTAGTGTTGTCACAACATAAACATTTCAGACTTGATTTTGTTACTACTAATTATAATTTGATTAGGAATAGACGTGGAACTCAATACCGATTCCAGTACCATAATCTATGATCTAATATTTTTTTGTAAATATTGGTCCAGAGCTGTCTGTTCAAATCCCAGACCTAGCTAAAATCCAGTGTAGAGAAACAATAATGAGGAACCCTTACTCATTTTTCCCTCAGCAACCAACGGACAAAAAGTAAAATATGTTTTTCAAAAATGTAAAAATTAATTCTCCACAGACTGTCATGATATCGTCTTTGGTTAAAAAAGTCATAGATAACATTGTAAAACCTCTTACCCATATATGTCTTCAGTCTGGCTGTCTCCCAAGGAAAATGAAAATTGCAAAAGTGATGCCACTATTGAAAAATGGAAATAAAAACAGTTTCACAAATTATAGACCAATTTCACTGTTCTCAAAAATCTAGAAAAAATATAAATTTCTCAGCTAGAAAACTTTGTTGACAAACATCAAATAATAAATTAAAGCCGCAAGCTGCATTGAACGGCTCTCACGGGCCATGCTTCGCCCTCAGCTGACCCTGCACTCCCTATGGGAGGCGCTAACGCACCAGTTGTGTCTGTGTTATTGCGGCTTTGGGCTGTACTAGACAAAGTCAAAAAATATTGGAAACACTGATGTATGATGAAAATGGAATAATGTGGGTTTTTGAGGCATTGCCATGGCAACACCGTGCAAAATACAAACTTGGCCCCTTGGACTTTTTTGACAAGGACGACCTGACGAGTCACTGTGCCAAATTTCATGTTTGTCACTGAAGGTGGCAAGTCATTATAAGTCTTTGAAATGTCCAAAAATTTTGGAATTTTCCCATTACAATAACATGGGCTCTTTCACACATCGCCATGGCAATCCAGTGAAAGTTATGACATTGGATGCCTTTGATTTTTTTTTATCGGGATGACATAAAGAGTCATTGTGCTAACTTTCACGTTATTCCATCCATCCATCCATTTTCTTCTGCTTATCCGGGGCTGGGTCGCGGGGGCAGCAGTCTAAGCAGGGACTCCCAGACTTCCCTCACCCCGGACACGTCCTCCAGCTCCTCCGGTGGGACCCCAAGGCATTCCCAGGCCAGCCGAGAGACATAGTCCCTCCAGCGTGTCCTGGGTCTTCCCCGGGGCCTCCTCCCGGTGGGACATGCCCAGAACACCTCCCTAGGGAGGCGTCCAGGAGGCATCCTACGCAGATGCCCGAGCCACCTCAACTGGTTCCTCTAGACGTGTAGGAGCAGCGGCTCTACTCCGAGCTCCTCCCGTGTGACCGAGCTCCTCACCCTATCCCTAAGGGTGCGCCCGGCCACCCTGCGGAGGAAACCCATTTTGGCCGCTTGTATCCGCGACCTTGTCCTTTCGGTCATTACCCAGAGCTCATGACCATAGGTGAGGGTAGGAACGTAGATTGACTGGTAAATCGAGAGCTTTGCCTTTGGGCTCAGCTCCTTCTTCACCACAACGGACCGATACAGCGACCGCATCACTGCAGACGCTGCACCGATCTGCCTGTCAATCTCATGCTCCATCCTTCCTTCACTCGTGAACAAGACCCCGAGATACTTGAACTCCTCCACTTGAGGCAGAGACTCACCACCCACCCGGAGAGGGCAAACCACCTTTTTCCGGTCGAGAACCATGGCCTCAGATTTGGAGGAGCTGATTCTCATCCCAGCCGCTTCACACTGGGCTGCAAACTGCCCCAGTGCCTGCTGCAGGTCCTGGCTCGAAGAAGCCATCAGGACAACATTATCTGCAAACAGCAGAGATGAAATCCTGTGGTTCCCAAACCAGACCCCCTCCGGCCCCTGGCTGCGCCTAGAAATTCTGTCCATAAATGTAATGAACAGAACCGGTGACAAAGGGCAGCCCTGGCGGAGTCCAACATGCACCGGGAACAGGTCTGACTTACTGCCGGCAATGCGAACACAGCTCCTGCTCCGGTCATACAGGGACCGGACAGCCCTTAGCAAAGAGCCCCGGACCCCATACTCCCAGAGCACCCCCCAAAGGACACCACGAGGGACACGGTCGAATGCCTTCTCCAGATCCACAAAACACATGTGGACTGGTTGGGCATACTCCCATGAACCCTCAAGGACCCGATGGAGAGTATAGAGCTGGTCCAGTGTTCCGCGACCAGGACGAAAATCACACTACTCCTCCTGAATCCGAGGTTCGACTATCGGTCGGATTCTCCTCTCCAGTACCCTGGAATAGACCTTACCGGGAAGGCTGAGGAGTGTGATTCCCCTGTTATTCCATTAAACTAATATTTTTGCTGATAAATGGAAAAATTTGGGAGCATTTCCATTAGGATAACATTAGCAGTTTGGCACATTGCCATGGCAACACGGTGCAAAACACGACATGACTCTGATTGACTTTATTGATTGGGATAAATCAATGGAATTGTGTGTCAAATTTGGTAACATTTCGGAAAACAAAATTTTCGTCCCTCCATACAAATTTATTGGAAATTCTGTAATGGGCGCTATCGCGCCAATTTTATTTATTTAGATTTATTTATTTAAATGTATTTATTTATTTAAATGTATTTACAACAGTAGAATTAGGCAAGAAAGTTTTACAACTGATTCGAATTTTAGCCCAATCAGACTTTGTGTGCGCAAACCGCAGCAAGTTTTGACATTTGAAAATTTCAAAAATTCAGATGGAATTTTGCGGCTTCGCCGCACGCAAACTGTGACAGGCATCATCATAAATTGGATAACTTTAGATGCCCCACTTGTCTAGATGATATACAGTGATTTTCAGCCCTGCTGGTGAAGCCCCCTCAGAGGCTTCACCAGCGAAAATGCTGAATTTGCATTTCGGAATTTTCAATCCAAGACAGGCAAATTCCAGTTTGTCTGGGGACGTGGCCATAATAATGTTTTTTGTTTGGCATCACTTGAAGAATGTGTGTACCGAATTTTGTGGCTCTACGGCAAAGTTGAGGTTGGACGTCTCCCATTGACGCAATGTAGGCCAATTATGCAATATATAAAACAAATAAATTGTTTGCTAGACCTGAATTTTGGGCAAAATTTGGTGAGTTTTTGAACATGTTCAGGGGGTAAAATTCCTACTCAAAGAGCAGATGAAAGAATTAAAAAAAATTAAAGCCGCAAGCGGCATCAAACGGCCCTTCGCACTCGGCCAACCCGGCACTCCCTGAGGGTGGCACGTCAGCTCCACTTGCCTCAGTTTTCACTTGTCACCAAACAAAGTCAATAAACATTGGAAGCGCTGATTCACAAAATTCAAAAGCATGGATTATTCCAGGCATCTCCATGGACTTTTTTGACAGACCTGAATAGTCACAGTGCCTAATTTCACTTTCCTCAATGAAGCCAATAAGTTTTTATGAGACTTTGAAATGTGCGAAAATTTGTAAATTTTCCCATTAGGATTACATGTACTCTTTCGCGCATCGCCAAGGAAACGCAGTAAAAGCTATGACATGGACCTGATTGACTTTTTTGATTGTGATGACATGAAGAGTCAAGGTGCCAAGGTGCCATTATTCCATGAAATAAATATTTGGGAGCATTCCCATTAGAATAATTTTGGCTGTTTGGTGCATTGCCATGGCAACACGGTGCAAAAAACGACATGGGTCTGACTGACTTTATTGATTGGGATGACGCAATGGAATTTTGTGTCAAATTTGGTAACATTTCGGAAAACTTTCTGTCGGCGACGCTGACATGCTAGCAAGAACAAATATGCATATCCCATGCCTATGGCATGGGTTGCTTGGATACTGGAGTCAGGGCCCGAGCCCCGTTGGCCTAATAATAATTAAAACTGCAAGCAGTGATAAAGGCCCTTGCCACCCCTTGTGACCGCGGGGTACATGCCACCACGAAGATCCTTGGTCCCCAAAATCAGCGTCCAAGTAATACTACTCCATTAATTCCAATGAGAGAATTTCTGACATTGTCATGTCTGCACGGTTGGAAATAGAGACATGTCTTCACTGGCTTTTTTGTTCAGTATGATGAGTGGAATATGTCTACCAAATTTCAGAAGTCTATGACAAATTAAATATTTTCATCCCAGTGAACCAAAACCCATGTATTTCTCTGAGAAATATCGGACGTTGCCATGGCAACACCTTTTCAAATAGAGGTATGTTCTCATTGGCTTTTTTTGTTCGGTATGGCAATAGGGATATCCATTTTTGAGTACCATTCAAAAGTTTAAGGCGGCGCTGTGGAGCAATGGAGTAATGTTTTGGAGTAACATTTTGAACAAAATGTATATTAATGCTGGGAAATTCAAATGTGAGAGTGAAAATTTTGAAAAAATTGGGTTCCTGTAGGCTTTAGGGCGAGGTCATAATATATTTTTTTACTTGAACTGAGATGTACTAGGCTTGTACCAAATTTAATTTGTCTATGATAAAAAAGGTCTCTCATTGCCGTAATATATTTTTAATTTTTAGGTAGCGCTATTGAGTGAAAATAAATAATAATAATAAATAAATATTGAGGGTGTACAAATTGAAGATGTGTTTGAGAGTAAAATTCCTTGGAATAAATTATGGAAGGCAAATTATCATGGAAAGCCCGCATCCGACATATAAAAACTAAATAGCCAAGAGCCTCTCAGTTGTAAATAGTAAAACAATATCTTGATCACAATACACATAGATTCATTCAAATAAATGCAGTAAAAGGTCACTGACAATAATTTAGATGTATGTATGTTTATACTCTCTCTCTTTCTCTCTCTCACTCTCTCTCTCGCAGATGGTGAGGATGATATTTTTTTTTTCAACTGAATGCACAAACAAACAAAGCATTTAATTTATGTTCTAACTGAAGACAGGTATACAGGGATACCTTTATATGATGATACATGTGCTCATTAATCTGCTCGAAATAAATAAATACAATAAAGTAAATTATGGATTTATTTAAACAATAGTATGTGATTTTCTACATTAAATTGTAGTACTTTCTTTTATATTACTGTGTGGCCTTATACCTGTGTAATCCCTCAATCATCCAGGTAGGTTCCGTAGTGGTCCATAGGCGTATATTAGTCTAGTCCTGATACAGCTCAATGTCATTCTAAAGCTATTCAAGAAAGGTTCATTTCTGTCCTGTGAATGTGACTGAGTCCTATCCTGTGTGCCTCAGGGCACACAGGATAGGATTGTCAAAAGTCAAAATTGAGATCAGATACTAATTGATACTAAAACTAGTATAGAAACTAGATACTCATTTGAGCAGGTATCAATACTTACAAAATCACAATCACAGAATTGAACCTTTCTGAATAGAATGATCATGAGTTGTATCAGAACAAGTATAAGACGACAAAGTCTATTACAGGGGTCGGCAACCTTTTTTTTAATCAAAAGAGCCATTTTGCCCCCTTTTCCTGTCTGGAGCCGCAAAAAATAACAGAGCTTCTAAAAGTTTTAATCATTATTTAAATTCAAACAATTGCAACCACGGAATACAACAAACTAGCCCACTTTAAAAATAATATGTTTAACAGTAATAATTCCATGCGTGCTGCCATCCTCTTCGGGGTTTTACGCAGCAAACCAGTGATCAGTTGAAGCACCTTAACATACAAAAAAACTTACATCAGCTCGGATACATATAAAAATCTCATAGTTTTTTTTCAGAATAAATAATAGTTTATTAAATGATGTTGTTCTTACCTTTTTAGTGGGACTTCTGGGTCTGCACTTCACTACAGATCTTCCCTATGTCGAGGCTGTAAGATGTGACTTTCATCTTCACGCAGGACTGTGGAGTCTCATTAGTGAGACTGGAGCGGTATTTGGACTTAATAAAGTTCATGCTCGAGAAAACTTGCTTGCATAAGTATGTTGAGCCAAAGATAGACAGGACTCCAAATGCACACCTTTTCATATTAATATAGGTGTCAGGAATGGCACTCCATGTTGCAAAAATACGTTTGTCGGGTCGGGGTAGTTTTTCCATATCAGTCCATTTTTTGCTCTTTAGTGAGCGTAGCCCGCTGACAGGCGACTTCTTCAAGATCCGCAGACAGGGATTTGAACTTGTTAACCCCTTTATCCGCTATGTCGGCCAGTTCGATTTCTAGATCAGGCTTACTTACTCCTGTGAATGCAGATGTGTTTAGCAGGGATGGGTCGTGGGTCGCTGTCTAGACGTGTGACAGGAAAAGAAAGAGTCTGTTTCTCCTTTCTGAATTCACAGAATCTTTCTCCAAATGAAGCTCGCATTGCAATAATGGCTTGGTGAAAATAATCACAATTTATGTGATTGTTGGCTTCTTTGAACTCTATTAGGGAGGGGAAGTGAAAGAATGTGCCTTTCTGGACATCTCTGGCTAACACTGTCATCTTGTGCTCAAATGACAAAACCTCCTCCAGCATCTGCAAGGCCGTGTTTCCCTTTCCTTGGAGATTTTTATTCAGCATGTTCAAGTGACTTGTCATATCCACCATAAAGTAAAACTTTTCCAGCCAATCTCTTCCAGTTCAGGATGGCTGAGGCCTTTGCTTCCCAAGAAGGTTTTCACATGCTCCAGACAGGCAGCGAAGCATTTCAGCACCTCTCCCCTGGAAAGCCACGACTTCTTCTAATAATGAACAAAACTGTCGGTGGCTTAACCCGTTCGCAATTATTTTGTTCACTATTTTGATAACAAGGTTCATTACATATTCAAATGGAAAAGTTTGTACGCAGAGGGCTTCTTGGTGTATGATACAATGAAACGTCATCAGATCTCAGCCCAGTGACTTTTGAAATAAATTCACAAAGCCTCCTCTCATACTGGGCACTCCGTCAGTAGACACTGACACTAGGTGAGTGGTGTTTATTCCTTTATCTTTTAGACAACTCACAACAGCCTCACAAATGTCCTGCCCCCGTATTTGGCCCTTTAGCGGTATGAGTTCAATCAGCTCTTCCTGCAACCCATCAGAGTTGACATACCTGCATAATAGAGCTGTCTGCATAACATCGTTTACATCACTTGACTCGTCACAGGCAATTGAGAATGCTTAAGCTGAATTGATGTCATCAATTTGCTTACTGCTGATGTTTGCTGCCAATATGGTCCTGTCTTTAACTGTCTTAGCAGAGAGAGATTTTATAAATTAAAAAACTAAATTTTTTTTTGATATTATCAACTCAAACTCCAAAGTAATTGTGAAACAAAAGGAATGTATAGTGACAATAATATATAAATAACAAATAAATTAAAATATAACCTCTATTGATTTACGTGTTATTTTTTTTGTCATAACCATGGGGAGCCAATACAAGGAGGCTAAAGAGCCGCATGCGGCTCCAGAGCTGCGGGTTGCCGACCCCTGGTCTAGTATATGCCCATGGACCACTATGGAACCTACCTAGACAACTGAGGGCTTGTGAAATAGTTTTGAGTGCTTTTGTCACGCCCCCATTTTAGTTGATAGACTAGTTGAAGACTTTAGTTTATAAGAGCCCTACTAGGTTCAACTTTTGTGAATCTACCTTTTTAAAGTATGAAAGCATGAAAGAAAGTACTATTATTTAATACTGAAAATCATATTCTATTGTCTATAGAAAGGGTGTTTTTTTATTATTATCATCATGGCATTGGAATCAGTATTGAGTATCAAGTCCTTCCTTCCTTTCTTAGTGTAGGAGCCATATGATGTGTTAGTTGCCATGGCAGTGCGTGAGGGGCGGGGTTCACGTGGGCAAGGGTGACGTGCTGGGAGGTACAAAGGCACTGGGTTTCCTGCTGTCTGACAGGTGGAGAGGGGAGACACCAGGTAGCCGTATTTTTTGTTGACCGCTTTATTTTATGCTTGTTACCATACCAGTTTTCTGTAGGCCTACAACTTACCATCTTTGTATGTGTAACCTGCTTAGACACTGTTGAACCAACCCATTAAAACACCATAAAATGCACTTCGTGAGTCATTCAGTTTTTCCAAATAACAGCGCGTCAGATTGAGGTACTGGACTCGGACTCCTCTCGAAGCGACACAGGCTTATGGTCGCTACACTTAGTTCCATAGTCTTGAAATTGAGTTTGAAATTGTAGTGCAGTGACAACACTATTATGGATCAATCTATTTTAACACAATGAGGAATAATTGAATTTGACATTGAATTAATAACCTCTGTGAAAATGTATGGTTTCAGAGCTGTGTCTTACTATTGGCAAATCTTATATTAAGGAAAACCCAAATCTTTACAGGAATGTGCTCTGTATTTCATTCTTAACCACCCGCGGGCCGTCGCCTTTACGTTACAACTTTACAGCAATGTATGTGTATTTCTGCGTCACCCACACAAACAATCTACACATCAAATGAAAGCTACGGCATTCATCTTTCTGAATATGTAAACCATTTACACCTCTAATCACCACAGTGCTGACAGGAAAGCCGTTTTTACAGAGAAGTCAGAAATGTGGATTTGCACTTCACTTACCATTGAGCACTCTGGTTCTGTCAAACATCAACATATTCACACAAAGTTGGTCTCATTCATTCCGTAAAGGTCCAGAGAATATAATCCAGTCAAGAAAATATGTCCACAAAGGAAGTTAGAGCCTCCACGTCCAATCTGCTGCAGGAAAGTGAAATCTGTTCCGTCACTTCTCTGCATTTCTTTTGTCAGTTTCAGGCATAATAAACTTCTGACAGCGCCAACTTTATTCCTCAACGCAAAACAAACTTGTTAGCTTGTGATTGACACCAAAGTTGGCCAATAAGGTGGGGGCTGTGGGTTACTGGAGCCACGAACAATGAGTGAGAGCTACAGATGACTGAAAGAGTACGCCCCACTCTCCCTCTTGTAGAATCAAGCTGTTACATTACACATGTTTAGTGATGTTTTCCTCTTAAAGCCCATGAACTGCGGAACACGCTGATGCATGACATGCAGTGGTTTACTGTAAACAGACGGAGTTTGCTGCGTGCGTAAAAACACGAGACTGGATATAAAGATCCGCGTGTAAAATTACGCGCTCGTGTTGCGTAATTTTACGCAGCAGTTTTGCGTTTTAAACATGACGAAACGGACAAAACAAAGGAAGTACGCGACCGAGGACACTGTGGATGTTTTTACAAGTTAAACTAGAGGCATCTCTGACCCGGAGCGGTTCGTGGAACCGAGTGAAGATCTCATGGTGGACTCAGGAGTAGAGGGACCTTATGTTTTGATGGACTGGATGCTGTTCCTGATCGGTAAGCGTGGTTTATTTTGCTATTGACTTAATTGTGGGTCATGTGTAATCATTAGCATTAGCTACACAGTTGCGACCACTAATCATCACGCACACACCACTTGGGTGAAGTGTCTTACCTAAGGACACAATGACAGAACTAAGGACACAATGACAGAAATTGGTCCGAGTGGGACTCGATCCTCCGCGGGACCAAAGCTCTAACCACTGAGCCACTGTTGCAGATTGACTGTCTCACTTTACAATCATGTACAGTGTGTTCTCAGTTTCCAGTGTGTGTTTGTTTACATTTTGAAGTGTGTGTGTTTGTTGATTGTTTGCAGTGTGTGGTTTGTAAATATATATTTATTTTGACCCATAGCACTTGTTTTGACTGTATTTTATATACAAATATACATTTTATATTGTGTTTTGATATGATATATAAATGTACAGTAATAGAGCAGCTGGGTGTGCAGATACAGATTCCTCTCAGTGTGAGTTTTCAGTAGAGCCCTCACTGATGTCTGTGGGTTGAAACATTCAAAAGTTATTGCACTTTTTCCAAACGTTCTCCAAATGTCTTCATTCGGATAGGTTTGGAGAGGCCTGGACTTACTCATGATAAAATGATTGTAAAATTCTCATTTTTATAGGTATTGACCTCAAATTTGAAATGTAAGTGGTCAACAATCTTGTCAGTTGAGATATAGTGTATTTTTGTCCCCAGCTACCTACTGCAGCTTTCTACACCTTCATTTTCACAATTTTTTTTGGCGAGGATGAGAATTTTTTTTTTTTAATGTGTGTTCCAAAGTGTATAAATGCTCAGCAGACAAACTTACAGTGATTCTGACGCCTGTGGGTAAAACTATAGGGTGTTACCTTTACAAAGACCCCAAACTAGTGCAGTTACTACTAGGGTTCAATAATGGTGATTATTTTAATTTGGAGAGGTCAGAACAAAGGCAATTTCACCAAAATCACCTGGAATGCTAAGGGGTTAAAAACATATCCTCAGCTTGTTTTTGGTGGTCTGCTGACACCTACTGATCATGTTTGAACATGGGTTCAGTATTTTGTGCCATTCTTTATGTCCCTGAACTATAGACGTCAAACTAGGGGTTCCTCCCTCTTGTGGACAGTACAAGTTGCTTTCAGTTTTTTTTGTAGCACTATTTCTCATATTACAGTGTAGGGTTGTCAAAAGTATTGTAAATCAGAAACGAATCAGTTGTGAAACTAGTATTGAAATTAGAATAGCGGTTTCGATATTAAAAAATGCACATTCACAGGACAGAAATGAACCTTTTCTGAATAGCTTTAGAATGATCTTGTATATCACATAGACTAGTATACGCCCATGGACCACTATGCAACATATCTGGACCACTGAGGGATTACACCGATATAAGGCCACATAGTAATTTAAATCAAATGTATTACTACTACTATGTTAAAACCACATTCTATTGTCTAAAGAAAGTTTTTTTTTTTTTTTTTTTTAATAATTAGGCCCGAGCCTGGGACTCCGTCCCAGCGAGGGACTCATTAAAACCGCATCCGGAGCATGGAAAATGGCAAAAATCAAGTAGTAAACACACCCCGACATGGCAGTGAGTGATGTCAAAAATTAGAACTCAACGAGCTCTAATTGTCACAAAAGACCCCAAGAAAAAATAACGAAAGACGACTCGGTAGCGCCCCCTCAAACTTTGATTTTCATGGGGCCAATGGGAGCCCGACTCAGAAAAAAGTCAACGTAAAAATCTGAAACTCACAGCAAAAAATAGTACATGTCGGGACATGACAAAAATGATATTATGGCCCCGCCCTAAAATGTACAGGACGTCGGCCATATTGGATCAAACCTGTGAACGACAAAAGTGCACACCCTCGCATTCAGGACATTTTCTCACACAGTTTTAATCACAAACACTTCAAACTTGGCCATATCCCTCTAAACCCATGTGTGATTAAAGATTATCAATTACATTTTGATTATTACTTTGGGTGTGGTCAGGGTGAATTTTCAACAAAATCGCAAATTTTGGAATATTTCAAAAATATATTTCTCTTTCACACATTTTTTTTGTTGGGAAAACGCTAATACAGCGTTTATGCACATTTGTGAGCTGAACTCAGTGATATGCAAATCAAGGCACTCTTTCTTAAAATGGCTCTCTAGCGCCCTCTTCAAATTTCAATTTCAAAAATTCGTAGAACACAACCGAATTGTTGAGGACCTGTGAAAAAATTCACAGGGGCCTTATTTGTGATGGGGCACAATGTGAGAAAGTCACATGACTGTAGCTGTTATGGTTTAGGAGAAAAATAATGGGTGGAAAAAAACATTCCATTATTATTATTATACGTGCCGGATTGAAGCCACTTTTGACCCCCTGAACATTATCGAAAAGTCAATTTTATTGTACCCAAAATTCAAGACTGGTGAAAAAAATTTTTTTGTCTACCTTTGTTTGTAAAAATTTTGAAAAATGACTCGGTAGCGCCCCCTACAACCCCAATGCATTTTTTTGCAAAGTTTGACATAGACATTTGAAATTTGGCACATACATCCTCCTTGACATACTGATCAAAAAAGTCAATGAGAGTATACCTCTATTTGCAACTATGTTACCGTGGTAACATAATAAATGTGCCATTAAAATGAATGGGGTTCAGAGTACTGGACTTTGTTGTAGACTAAATAGATGCTCTACACTCATCAAACTATGGCCTAAATCTCAAGGTTGGAAAAAAAATGTTGTATTTTCATGTGCAAAAAAATTCATGTCTCAAAATGACTCAATAGCGCCACCTCAAAATTTGAAATACATTATGGCAATGAGAGACCTTTTTCATCGTAGACAAATGAAATTTGGTACAAACATAGAACATGCCAAGACAAGTAAAAAATTACATTATGACCCGACCCTAAACCCTACAGGAAGTCGGCCATTGTGGGCGGAACCCCATTTTTTCAAAATTTTACCTCTCACATTTGGATTTTTTGCGCCATGGATTTTCATTCAAGAATCTTGCAAATTGGTCAAAATGAACTAGACACATGTGGGATTATAGGGAACTGTCTTGGATTTTTCTACATCATAAAATGTGGGTGTGGCCAGCAATAAAAAAAAAAACTATATTTTGAAGTTTTAAAGTGCACATAACTCACACATGCAGTGTCCTATTTCCCGGCACTAATATACATTTTTTTCAAAATGTGGATCTGAACACATACATATAGAATTTGCATAGGTCAGACACTATATTGCTCCACAGCGTCCCCTTGAACTTTTGAATTGGACCAAAAAAATTACTTTGACATAAACATTTGAAATTCGGCATGGACATTTGCCTTGGCAAACTGAACAAAAAAGCCAATGAGAACATACCTCTGTCTGCAACTATGTTACCGTGGTAACATAATAAATGTGTCATTGAAATGAATGAGGTTCAGAGTACTGGACTTTGCTGTAGACTAAATAGATGCTCTACACTCACCAAACTATGGCCTAAAATTTGTAAAAATCTGTAACTCACATAAAAAATAGTACATGTCGAGACATGACAAAAATGATATTATGGCCCCGCCCTAAAATCTACAGGAAGTCGGCCATATTGGATCAAACCCTTGAATGACTAAAGTGCACACCGTCACATTCAAGACATTTTCTCCCACAGTTTTCATCACAAACACTTCAAATTTGGCCAAATCCCACTAAACCCATGTGTGATTAAAGATTATCAATTACATATTGATTATGACTTTGGGTGTGGTCAGGGTAAATTTTCAATAAAATCGCAATTTTTGGAAAATTTCAATAAAATATTTCTTTTTCACAAATTTTTTGTTGGGAAAACGCTAATACAGCGTTTATGCACATTTGTGAGCTGAACGCAATGATATGCAAATCAAGGCGAACTCTCACAAAATGGCTCTCTAGCGCCCTCTTCAAATTTCATTTTCAAAAATTCATAGAAGACAATCGATTTGTCATGGAACTGTGAAAAAATTCCCAAGAGCCTTATTTGTGATGAGGCACAATGTGAGAAAGTCACATGACTGTAGCTGTTATGGTGGAAAATGCGTTTCCATTATTATTAGGTCCCGGTGAGGGACTCATTAAAACCGCGTCCGGAGCATGGAAAATGGCAAAAATCAAGTAGTAAACACGCCCCGACATGGCAGTGAGTGGTGTCAAAAATTAGAACTCGACGACCTCTAATTGTCACAAAAGACCCCGAGAAAAAATAACGAAAGACGACTTGGTAGCGCCACCTCAAACTTTGATTTTCATGGGGCCAATGGGAGCCCGACTCGGAAAAAAGTGCATACCTGTATTTGCAACTATGTTACCATGGTAACATAATAAATGTGCCATTGAAATGAATGGGGTTCAGAGTACTGGACTTTGTTGTAGACTAAATAGATGCTCTACACTCATCAAACTATGGCCTAAATCTCAAGGTTGGCAAAAAATTTTGTATTTTCATGTGCAAAAAAATTCATGTCTCAAAATGACTCAATAGCACCACCTCAAAACTCAAAATATATTCAAATACATACAAATTCAAGATTGGCAAAAAAAAAGTTGTATTTTGATGTTCAAAAAAATTAATGTATCAAAATGACTCAATAGCGCTACCTCAAACCCTACAGGAAGTCGGTCATTGTGGGCGGAACCCCATTTTTTCTAAATTTTAAGTCTAACATTTGGATTTTTTATGCCGTGGATTTTCATTCAAGAAACTTGCAAAATGGTCACAATTTACTAGACCCATGTGGGATTATAGGGACCTCTTTTGGAATTTTTTAAGTTGTAAAATGTGGGTGTGGCCAGCCTGCAAAGAAAAAAAGAAGTTTTTTGAAGTTTTATATGGCCCGTAGCTCAAACATGCAGTTTTATATTTTCCGGCATTAATATACATTTTGTTCAAAATCTTGATCTGAGTGCATAGATATGCAATTTACACATATCAAATATTACATTGCTCCACAGCGCCCCCTTGAAATTTTTAAATGGTACGTAAAAAAAATTACTTTGTCACAAACATTTGAAATTTGGCATGGACATCCCTTTTCCAATACTGAACAAAAAAGTCAATGACATCATACATCTATTTTTAAAGGTGTTGCCAAGGCAACGTCTGAGTTTTCTAATTGAAATACATGGGTTTTGGTTAACAAGGATGAAAAATAATTACTGTGTCATAGACCATTGAAATTTGGTACACATATTCCTCTCATCATACTGAACAAAAAAGCCAATGAAGACATACCTCTATTTCCAACCGTGCGGGCATGACAATGTCATAAATGGTCTCATTGGAAAGAATGGAGCAGTATTGCTCAGTAGCTTATTTTGGGGGGAGGGGCGATGTAAGCAGGAACGAAAGGCAGGATCTCGCAAGGGGTGGCGAAGGCCTTTATCACTGCTTACAGTTTTAATTGTGGTATTGGAATTGGTAATGAGTATTGTGTGTCTTCCTTTATATCGAAATCAATTTTGAAATTTTAGCATCATGACAACACTATACACTGAGTCATATTTGGTGCTGAGACAGAGCAGTTATTTGTTTAATTGGACAGGCTTGATCTGGGACACATGAAAAGTGGGGTGAATGCGACGGGATGGAGGAAGTTGGAGCTGAACTGCGGAGTCATTGATGAGTTTGTTAATCTTGAATGGGCCGAGGAAGCGTGGAGAGAGTTTGCGTGAATCGGTCTTAAGTGGAATATTCTTGGTGGACAGCCACACAGACTGGCCAGGGGAATACTTAGGGGCTGGGACATGACGACGGTTGGCCGCCCTCCAGATTGGAGGAGTGCGGCCTGAGTCTTCCTCCAGACCCGACGACAGCGCTGGAGGTGGTGCTGAACGGATGGCACCGCCAGGTCTCTCTCCTCGGATGGGAAGAGCGGTGGTTGGTAACCCAGAGAGGCCTGAAAAGGAGAAACTCCAGTGGCGGAACTCACCAGCGAGTTATGAGAATTTTCTATCCACGGAAGGAAAGTGCTCCAGGCGGACGGATTGGCGGAGACCACGCAGCGTAGAGCCGTCTCCAGATCCTGGTTCTCGCGCTCGGTCTGTCCATTGGATTCAGGGTGAAACCCAGAGGTAAGGCTAACCGAGGCCCCCAGTCCTTCACAAAAGGCACGCCAGACCTTGGAGGTGAATTGGGTCCCCCTGTCTGACACAATGGCTGTGGGAATGCCATGTAATCGGAAAACGTGGTTAGTGAGTTGATCAGCCGTCTCCTTAGCAGTCGGGAGTTTGGGCAAGGCAATAAAGTGAGGGGCTTTCGAAAAACGATCCACAACAGTTACTGTGTTACCCTGAGATGGGGGAAGGCCGGTAACAAAGTCTACCGCCACATGGGACCAAGGCTGGCTCGGGACAGGAAGTGGGTGCAGCAGACCAGACGGAGGCGAGTGGGAGGACTTCCCCTGGGCACACACCTGACAGGTGGAGACGTAGGCTCTGGTGTCTCTGTCCATAGTGGGCCACCAAAAATGCCGCATCAGCAGGGAAAGGGTGCGGGAGGCTCCAGGGTGGCAGGCAAAACGGGAACCATGAGTCCATTGCAGTACCTGGGAGCGGACAGAGTCGGGGACCAATAATGTGCCGGGAGAAGCGTTACCTGGGTCGGGGTTGTCACGGTGGGCCTCCCGTACCAAGTCCTCTATCTCCCAGTGGAGAGCAGCAACGACACGGGATGAGGGAATGATAGTTTCAGGAGCGGAGTTTACTTCCTCTTGGGCGAACTGGCGGGAGAGGGCGTCAGGCTTCACATTGCGGGACCCCGGACAGTAAGTGAGAGTAAAGTTAAATCGGCTAAAAAACAGGGACCAGCGAGCTTGGCGAGAGTTAAGACGTTTAGCAGATTGAATGTACGAAAGGTTCTTATGATCAGTCCATACCAGAAAGGGTAGCTCTGCCCCCTCCAGCCAGTGACGCCACTCCTCCAGAGCCAGTTTGACGGCGAGCAGCTCCCACATCATAGTTGGCCTCAGCTGGAGACAAACGTCGAGAGAAGAAAGCACAAGGGAATAAACGATTGAGTGGATCAAACCTCTGAGAGAGCACCGCTCCCACCCCGGTGTCAGAGGCGTCCACTTCCACAATTGTCATGATCCGCACCGTCCGTAAAGGCCCGGCATTCCCCCACCACGGACAATTCATCGGACTACACGATCTGCCTCCCCTGCTTACCTGTCTGTCTCCTGTTCACGGGTCTGTTCCCCGCTTGCTGTCCTGTCCCAACCGGTCCACTCCCAACCTGTCCTCTCCTTGCCTGGACCGTTGTAGCTCCGCTGGACATCGTTTTCCGTCCAGGGACCTCCTCATGTCATCTGCCCCTCGCCTGGACCGTTGTAGCTCCGCTGGACATCGTTTTCCATCCAGGGACCTCCTCGTGTCATCTGCCCCTCGCCTGGACCGTTGTAGCTCTGCTGGACACCGTTTTCCGTCCAGGGACCTCCTCGTGTCATCTGCCCGTCGTCAGGACAGTTGCAGCTCCGCTGGAGATCGTTCTCCGTCCAGGGACCTCCTCGTGTCCTCTGCCCCCTTGGTGGGACCCTTGCAGCTCCGCTGGACACTGCTTTCCGTCCAGGGACTTTGTTGTGTCTTCTGCCTTTCCCCTGGACCATTGTTGCTCCTCTGGACAGTCTACTGTCTTCCCCAAGTTCAGCCGGCCCACACCAGCGACTTTTTTTTTTTTTTCCCTCCGTCCGGCTCCCCCACCCCTATCAATTTCTTGGGCCACCAGGAGGTGGCCCTTGGGGGAGGGTACTGTCATGATCCGCACCGTCCGCTCCTAGTTTTCCTCCTGTCCTGCTCTTTCCCTTCCTCACCTGCCGGATCAGGGCTGAGCCAGGACCAGACACTCAGGGCGAGATCATCTGCGTATCACTCCCTGTTCTGTGCCGGATCGTATGTGCATCTACACCCAGCTTGCTGGACCGTCTCAGCTCCAGCGCTCCCGGCTCAGCTCCGACCCTGCTTCCACCCTGCTTCCCAGCCCTGGTACTGTCTTGTTTCATCTCTGCACTCCACGACCCCGGACCCTGGTTTGCACTCTGCGCCCTGCCCTGGTGCTGCCCGCATCGTCATCTCCACTACGCTCCACGTTCCGCTCCTAGATCCTGGCCCGCGCCTCACCTCCTGCTCACCGCTGGATTTACCCTCGAAATGTATTATTTGTCATTTCTATAATAAATACTGTAAATATTCCCTGAGTCTGCACTCTTTGGTCCGCTATACCCACTTGTTACGACAACAATGAACTGCCGATTGAGCCTCAGGTGGTCTGGTGAGGGGGGAAATAACTCTGCTAAAGTCTCTGATAAATCTCCTATAAAAGTTCGCAAAGCCTATGAATCTCTGAAGTTGTTTGCGGTTGGTAGGGGTTGGCCAGTCACTCACGGCTTGGATCTTTTCCGGATCAGCTTTTACCTGGCCCTGTCCCACTATGAACCCCAGGAAACTAACCTGATCGGCATGGAACTCACATTTCTCGGCTTTTACAAACAGTTTATTCTCCAACAACCACTGCAGGATCTGTCGAACATGCTGTCTGTGTTCCTGCAAAGACTTGGAAAAGATTAGTATGTCGTCTAGGTACACAAAAACAAACTGGTTCAAAAAATCACGGAGGACATCATTAATTAGGGCTTGAAACACTGCGGGGGCGTTAGTGAGACCAAAGGGCATGATCAAATATTCAAAATGACCAAGGGGAGTCTTAAAGGCCGTTTTCCACTCATCCCCCTCCCTCACCCGCACCTGGTGGTAAGCAAGTCCAATTTAGAAAATATGGTGGCGCCATGGAGAGGGGTAAAATCCGAGTCAATAAGGGGAAGAGGGTACTTATTTTTAATAGCTATGTCGTTGAGGCCTCTATAGTCTATGCATGGGCGCAGGGTCTTGTCCTTCTTGGCCACGAAGAAGAACCCTGCCCCCACCGGGGAAGAGGACGGACGGATTATACCTGCGGCCAATGAGTCCTGAATATACCGCTCCATGGTCTCTCTTTCGGGCTGAGACAGATTGTACAGGTGGCTAGTGGATAAGGGAGCACCAGGCAGGAGGTCAATGGCACAATCGTAGGGGCGATGAGGTGGCAGGGAGAGGGCCCGGTCCTTACTAAAAATGTCCCGGAGGTCGTGGTATTCCTCCGGAACCAGAGATAGGTCAAGTGCCTTCGGGACAGGGTCACTAGATGGGGAAGCTCCCCCCGCAGGAGATAGGGCTGACCGCAAGCAGCCCGCATGACAGGTGGAACTCCACCCCGCTATCTTTCCCGGGTCCAGTCAATGACCGGGTTGTGGGCCCTAAGCCAGGGATAGCCCAGAACCAGTGGTGAGGAAGGGATGGCAATGACATGGAATCTACGGATTTCACGGTGATTCCCAGATAAAAGCATAGTAATAGGTTCCGTAACATGGGTGATGCGAGCTAAGAGCAGTCCATTGAGGGCACGAGCAGTGAGGGGGCCGTCCAGAGGCTCCAGGCAGATTCCCCACTGCTCTGCCAGCTGCCGGTCAATAAAATCCTCTTCGGCCCCGGAGTCAACAATGGCCTGGACAGATAAGGTGTCCGAGCGGAGGCAGTGGGTGGCCGGGAGCAGAAGTCTATTGTTTTGGGCTGAAATGTGCGACTGACCCACCAGTACTCCCAGGGCTACTGGTGGGCTCTTTCCTCTTGGCCGTGCCGGGCAGGAGGCGACAAAATGCCCCCTAACTCCACAATAGAAACACTCCCCTGCCACGCGGCGTCGCATACGCTCCTTGGCCGAAAGGTGCGCTCTCCCGATCTGCATGGGCTCCTCCGCAGCCGGTGATGGGGGGCGAACCACGGTCTGAGCAGGGGAATGATGAGCCTCCCGCCGACGCGTCTGTAACCGATTGTCTATGCGGTTGGCTAGCGTGATCAAAGGTCTCAGGTCGGGGGGCTCGTCCCGTGAAGCTAATTCATCCTTTAAAGTCTCATTAAGTCCTCTGGAAAACACAGCCTTAAGCGCACTATCCGACCAATCCACTTCAGCAGCTAATGTCCAAAATTCTATGGTGAAGTCCGCCACTGACCTGGACCCCTGGGTTATTCCTAGCAGGCGGGAGGCGGCATTGGCTTGGTAGTGGGGATGGCTGAAAACCAACTTAAAATCATTCAGAAAAGTTTCAAAGTCTGTATTGTCCAAGGCTGAATTGGAGAATTTGGCCTTCGCACACTGAAGCGCCCTCCCCCGAGCAGTCCGCAGACATAGCGTATCCTGGCCGCGTCGGATGGAAAACGGGCTGGCCGCTGCTGGAACACAGACAGGCACTGGAAAAGGAAGCCCTGGCAGAGGCCTGGCTGACCTGCATATGGTTCCGGATCGGTGCTCCTCGATTCCGGAGGACAGGGCGGTGGAGCAGATCCAGTGGTGGCGGAGGGCAGGTGCGCGAGCAGCGTGGCGACCTGATTCCCGAGCTGCGTCACCTGCTGCGCGAGAGACTGATTGTGCTCCAACAGGGTCCGGATAGTTTGCTCGTGCTGTCCGAGCACGTCACCGTGGTGAGTAAATGCCTGTTGAAGCGTCGAGTCTGGTCTAGAGTCCGCTTGGTCCATTTCTGGCTGGAACGTTCTGTCGTAACCAGCAAGACAGAGGGACCAAAACTGCGTGACTCACGAAGGTTTAACAGAGTTTTATTCGCAGAAATGTGAAAATACAAATCAAAGTTCATTAATCCACAAGGCCGGGGGAACGAGGATGCTTCACAGAATGATGAAACAGGTTAGTCATAGTTCATAGATCCAGAGGTGCTGGGGAGCGTGGGTGTGGGTCCGTGACCAGGGAGATACACGAGTGCAAGACGAGGACAACGTGAGATCATACCAGGGTAGATGTGCAGGTGCAGGCGCGAGGGTTCCGGAGCGGGTTCTTGGGCGGAGGTGTGTAACACGCGGACGTTCCGGCGCCGAGTGTCTGGTCCTGACTCCTCCTATCCACAGCAGGTGGTGTTGATTGCGTAGATGGGCTGCAGGTGCGCGCAGGAGGAGCCAGGACTCCGCCCAGCTCCGGAGACAGGCAGGTGAGGGAGGGGGAGCACAGGAGGACAGCAAACAGGGATCATGACAATAATAGTATGAATAGCATGACTACTGACCTCTGTGTGACCTTTAGAGGAAAACTAAGGTAAAGGATTGATACCCAATACCGATTCCAATACCACAATGGTTAAAAAATAAAAATAAAACCAAAAACACTCTTTAGACGATATTATATTATTATTTTCATTCATTATATTACCATGTGGTGTCATATCTGAGTAATCCCTCAGTAGTTTCCTCCAGGTAGATTTCATAGTGGTCCATGGGCATACTAGTCTGTGGTCTTATACTTGTTCTGATACAGGTCATTCTAGAGCTATTCAGGAAAGAGTCCAGTTTTGACATTAGTTTAAATATAAATTAGTTTTAGATTTTTTGATTTTCTGCTATAAACTGATACATTTTGTTTTTTACAATGGCATGTATTTTATTAGGCCCGAGTCAAGGGATGAGAAGCATCCCGACAAAGGACTAATTGAAATTGCACAGTTAGTCCCGAAAATCGCATAAATAAATTTTCAATTTTCAATTCATTTATTTTTGTAATGCCCAAAATCACAACAACAGTTGTCTCGAAAAAATCTAAATCAAAAACTAGACTGGACATGCCAGTGTTTGTAGCCATTTGTAAGCTCATGAAGATCCTGAAAAAAAGAAAGACTGCTCAGTAGCACTACCACAAAAATCTATTTTCATGGAGCCAATGAGAGACCGACCAGAAAAAAATTTGATGTAAAAAAATTAGACCAAAAGGGAAAGTGCAACATTTGAAGTGGGTTTTGACAGTAAAAATCTGCTGATAACCTAAAGTTCCTGCGTTTGTGTCTTGTCAGATGTAAACGACTGTGTCAACCAGCCATGTAAGAACGGGGGGCACTGCAGGGACCTAGATGGAGACTACACGTGTCTGTGCTCCTCCCCCTATGTGGGCAAGCAGTGTCAGCTACGTACGTCTGCACCAACCTCACCTCTGGCAGAAACCACCTGCTTTAGACTTCTCTATTGTTTAAAGTGGGACTAAACACCTAAACTCCATTCACAATCACATTTCAAATATAGCTGTTGAATTGGGCAGTACCTGGAGGACTAAGAAAATGAGGGGGGAGGAGGGGCAGGGTTTGGAGTTATAAGGAACACTGTGATTAGTCTATCACGGGGTCTCCAACCTGTAGCTTGGGAGCTACCAGTAGCTCTCCAGCCCCTTCCAAGTAGGGGCTCTCCAAAGGATTTCTGAATTATATGTATTCTACTGAAAAACTAAAATTTAATTAATTAACATTATAAATGTATCATTTTGATGCCTATCTCTATGGACTAATAAATGAATAATGGTTTATGTTTTATAGGCATCTAACTGTACCCCGTCTAAGGCTTGTCGTGGCACTAAAATTAGCTAAATTTCTTGAGCTGCTGGAGGAAAAAGGTTGGAGACCCTTGATCTATCAGGTGTCCACACTTCAAACATCAGGGAAATCTTTCATGATGTCATCAAATACTGAAAAAAAGCGCAACACTCTTAGATTTTGGTGTTTTTGTTTTTCAAATCTACCTAGTTTGCACTAAAAACTAGACTATGAACAGTCAGTACAGATAATGCTAACACCATAAACACAGTTTAGTCGCAAAGGAAAGTGGATTTAGTGTTAAGTTCAACTTTAAAGGATCTGTACCTGATTTCAAACGATGAGTCAGGAGCATGTTTTAGTTTTGCATCATGATACAGAAACAACTGTCTGAGACAGGTTAATGTTACGGCAAACTTTACTGTCTCCGTAGGGAAATTTGTCTTCTGCATTTGACTCATCCTTCAATGCTTCTGGGGCAATCGGTTAGGAGCAGTGAACGTGCTGCACCTGGAGACCAATCTCTGTGATCTTGTAACTAGTCTTGGTCAGGACTACCTTACCTGAAGGATAGTACCTATGGAGCATGTTTTGGGTCAATAGGGTAAACCGGAGTGCTTGGAGGAAACCTAGCACCGTGACAGAGAATCAGCTGTCTGGGATGGTCAAGAAGTTGGTTTCCCATTAATATTAATAAAAATGTTCCTAATTGGATAAAAAAAAGGTGACCCTGTCTGGAACTTCTGTATTCTGTACCTATGATATAAAATGCATAGATTATATATTAAAGTCTCTTTTTCCCTTATATAGCAGCTTTTACAGTTTGATACACAATGTAAAGAGCAATATTGGCAATAATACATTTAAATCAGGTACAGGCCCTTTAATTTTTCTGTCTCGAAAGTTTAGTAATGCGTGAGTCTCCTTGTGCAGGCTGCATCTCCTTGCTGGGCATGGAGGGTGGTTCTATCGTGGAATCACAGATCTCCGCCTCCTCGGTGCACTACGGTATCGTGGGACTTCAGCGCTGGGGCCCAGAGTTAGCCCGACTCAACAACCAGGGTATCGTCAACGCCTGGACATCAGCTACCCATGACCGCAATCCCTGGATCCAAGTCAGTGGAAAGACTGTACTCATATGAAAATTATGGACTTAAAGGGCTCATATTACAATATATTCTGATCTATGCTATAATATTGTTTCCTCATAAAAAAAAAAATAATAATAAAAAAAACATACCTGGAGTTGTGTTTTTTTTTCATTCACACAAATCCTGCCTTTTTAGGCTGAGTTCTTCTCTCAAACTGCAATCACGCTGTTCCACCTGGTGATGTCATGCGACAATACAGAAAGCGCTCCACTATGTTTTTAAAGTCCATACACTTTCACTAGAATCATTTGGATAATTTTAGCCCTACAATTTATAGTCTCAATTGAACTAAAGGTGAAAAGTAGCTGTTAATTTGGAAAAGTACCACTTTATGACATCACAAGGTGGAACAGAGCATTATGATCTTAGGAGCTTAGACACACTAATAATAGAGGGTTCCTCAAACATGTGTGAATGAAACAAAACACACCTCATCAAAAACACAACTATGTTTTGGATGAGGTAACAACATTATAACATGTTTTCAAGAGTCAATTTTGTGTAATTTGGTAAATATTAAACAAAATTGTACAAATACAATAGGGCTGTTGTGGAAATAAGACTTCTTTTGCAGGCTGATGAATGTTGAAGCAAAGACAAAGTTTATTTCTTGCAAGAAATGGGTCCAACAGCATCTCTCCCTAATGTCAGACCCCGAATGATGGAAATCACTAGGTTTATATAGTTTGAGATAGTCAGAGGACATACATTTCAAAGTAAGGATGTGACACTCCTACTGAGGTGTGGTCAGACAAGCTCCTGAAGGCATTCATGAGCTTGATCACCTCAAGAGTCAAAACAATACAAGGTGTGATACATTTCAAAAGGAGATATCTCAACACCAACTGTTTGGTCTGATTGCATCTATCAGCACATACGTTATAAGGAGTAATACATGTGCTGATATCTTGACAAGATTAGCAATTTGACAAGATTAGCAATCAAAAGGGAATAAAAGGGTTTACATGAAAAGTTTTCTAACACTGTCTTTGACTACCAAACCAAGTAAGTTTTAGTTACAAGACCAAGTGATTAAAATAATCTCACAATATTTGAATTTCCTTTACACATCCCTCCTTTTGATTATTCATTAATAATTTCACATTTTTAGCTTCAGCATCAATGTATTAGGATGAAAATAAACAAAAATAATAATAATTAAAAACAATAACAACAATAATAATGATAAAAAATAAAAATAATTATACAAAAAGATAAGATAATAATGAGCTAAAATAAAGATGCAATTAAAACAATTTCTGATAAAACAACTTGTCATCAAAAACATTATTTCCAATTTAAATGCATCATCATTATCATCATCATTACTGTCTTTGACTACCAAACTAAATAAGTTTTAGTTACAAGACCAAGTGATTACAATAATCTAATCAACATTTTAATTTCCTTTACAGGGCTCTGACACATTTGTAACCTAATTAAAAGTAATTATAATGGCTAAAGTTATGACTGAAATTTTTTTTTTTTTTTTTACTTAAAGTATTGACACTTAGGTTAAATGATAAAAACTACATGAACTAGATGAGTGCATGAGTACTACATGAGTAGTTTTAGTAGTTAGTAGTAGTAGAGACTAGATCCAAGTTCCTGTGCATGTCCCTTGAAGCAATGACAGAATAAAAATGATAATTTATGGTTGACTAAAATTAGCATGGATTTAAGTCAACTAAAAATAAATTTGGTTAAAAGACTAAGATTTTTTTTTTCCTCTTGTCTAATCTAACTTAAGTATAAGTCACAGAATTCATTCTACTTGTATTGTACATCATCACCATGACACTACATTTGCACAGTACACTATCTCACTTCACTTGAACTTGAATTCAGAACAAAAGACTGTCTTGTTTATTTTCTGGAAATTAATATAGAAAGACATATTTATTAGTTTTAAATAAGACAAAAATCGGACATGAAGATTCATCAATACAAGAAAAAATGTGTGAGCTTTTTACTAACCATACAGTCTAATTCACAAATATGTTGGTGTTGCTGTAGTGAGGTGATCCACTCTGGCTTGTTCCATGACAGTACTGTATATTTCTTATAGTTTATTTATTGCTTAGTTTGTATCATGCTTATTCGGTGACAGATCGACATGCAGAAGACAATGAGGCTCACGGGGATTATCACCCAGGGAGCCAGCCGATTGGGTGCAGCAGAGTTCATCAAAGCCTATAAGATCACATACAGCTTGGATGGCCAGAGCTACAACACCTATAAAGCAGAGGGCCAGAGAAGGGACAAGGTGAGACTATATGGAATAAACCAGTGATTCCCAAACAGGGGGATATGAGTATGTTTTATTTAGAGATAAATCTATTGATGTTTTGGGTTTTTTTCTTCTTTGGTTTAGTCATTGTTTAGATCTACCTTATCCATGGTTAAAGGATGTTTTTTTTCCCCTAATCATGTTACACTGTATACTTTAATGGCTCTACATACATAATTCTAAATTGCTGATAGGAGGATAATTCAGCATTCTCTATAACAAATATGTATCATTTCTGGACTGTGTCAGTGTAATCCTGCAGTTGTCCAGGTCTGATCCATAATAAAAGCCAAAGTTAAATCTATCAACTGGACAAAAAGTGGTAGGAGTGAAGACGTTTCGCTGCTCATTTTCAGTTTTGGTGAGATTGCTGGTGGATACTGCCTTATATCTATCTGAAGGGAGGAGCTAACTACACTGAAACTGTAAACAGCTATTGTTTACAGTTTGTGTATGTGTCGTAACGACTGACAGGGTGTCCAAAGATTCAGACTTAGGTGGAACGTTTGAACAAAGTTTATTTAGAGTCACAATAATATGAATGAAGGTAGACGTGGCAGACAATCTCCGCCCAGCTATCAGCCAGATATCAGTATTCAGCACGTTAACTTTATTAAGTAATTGTAAAATTTTTAGATGATCACTTACATCACTACATCTCATAGGAAAACATAAACTATATTGCACCATATTTCAAAAAGTTATCAATTATGTAATGTTAAAGAAAAGTCAACTTACATATTTTTTTAATAAATCTCGTTTGCGTTTTGGGACTTTTTCGCCAGTCTCGTGAAAAAAGACTGTTGCTTGCCCAAAGTTGCCTTTAGCTTAGGGCTTTTTCTGCACATAGTGTGGGTAGTTAGCATGGAGCTTTTGTGACACGTAGTGAAGAGTCTCTCCACATTGTGCCACTTTGCAGTCACCACAGTCGCCTCGCAGATGAGACTTATGCAAGTTCTTTTATAGTCGTAAAATCCGTTGTGAAAGTTATCTTTTTTTTTCCTGCCATGTTTTTGTGGTAACAAACTGCATTCAGCGCACATCTTCACAGCGCTCGTGAGCTGAGCACTGGTTTTGTCACAAGCACAATACTAACCTTTGAACTGAGTAGGTCAGAGTTCAACTTAACTTATCTAAACTTTACGTATAGTGAACATACTTTTAAGATATTGTCATTTTTTAATCTATATAAATGCAAGGGTGATTTAAAAATAGCGACAGAATAAAATAAAATTTTAGATTAAGCTCATTAGTGGTGCCCGTGGGCACAGTGTTGATGATCCCCTGCTCTAGAATAACCTTAAGTTTCTGTTTGTATTTATTTTATTTTTTTTACCTTTTGTACAATTAAGATGAATAAAAAGTCTCCAATATTTGCTAGTACACCAAGGAGTGAAGTAGTTTCAATGAGGGTAAAACAATAGCTGTAACTTCAAAGTTAGGCAAATCCAGGGCTGAAATGCAGGATATTTATGAACGAAATACTCCAGGTGTTTTTGATGAGGAAACCACATTATAACATAGATAATAAAATATTGCACTATAGAACCTGTAATAATAAATTGTAGACAGCTAAGTGTGATATTTGTGTATAAGATAAGATATGCCTTTATTAGTCCCACAGTGGGGAAATTCCAGTATTGCACCACACAGTTAAAGAACAGAAGGAAAATGGTACATGCAATAAAACAAGATAATAGATAAATAGCTGAAAATTATTTAAAAAATAGACTTAAAAATAAGCTAAAAATAGACTCTAATACAACATCTCCGTAAAGTGACTTGAGTATTGCACATAGGTGTGGTTGAATGACACATGTTCAGTGTTAACAGTGTTCATTAATAATAATAATAATACATTTTATTTGTTAGGCGCCTTTCAAGGCTCTCAAGGTCGCCGTACATACATACGTAAACAATACAAATTGAAACAATGTAAAATGATTAAAAATACATTTAAAAACAAATATAGATTAAAGCAAGTATAGATTAAAAGACAGAGCAGTTATGGTCAGAGTGGTCAGGGTGAGAAGACCTTTCTAAACAGATGAGTTTTGAGTTTAGATTTGAAGTGTGAGAGTGAGTGTGTGTTGTGGAGGTCATGGGCGAGGGAGTTCCAGAGCTGGGGAGCAGAGCAGCTGAAGGCTCTGCTCCCCATAGTGACAAGACGGGCAGGAGAGACAGTGAGGTGCAGGGAAGAGGAGGAGCGGAGGGAGCGGGCAGGTGTGGAGATGTGAATGAGGTCAGACAGGTATGGAGGGGCCAGGTTGTGGAGAGCTTTGTATGTGAGGAGTATGATTTTGTAGTGTATGCGGTGCGTGATGGGGAGCCAGTGGAGCTGTTGCAGGACAGGTGTGATGTGGTGATGGGAGGGTGTGTGTGTGATAATGCAGGCAGCTGAGTTTTGGACCAGTTGGAGTTTATGGAGTGATTTCTGTGGGAGTCCGAACAGAAGAGAATTGCAATAGTCCATACGGGATGAGGTGGTTCTGCTGACACCACTCCACAAAGTCCTGTGTTAATCCTCTGTACTCCACATCATCATCATCCTTGATGAGACCAATGATGATGACAGAGTCATCAGAGAACTTCTGCAGGACGCAGCTGCCTGTGTTGTGTCTGAAGTCTGCAGTGTAAAGGGTGAAAAAAAGGGCGTGAGGACAGTGCCCTGGGGCGCCCCCACACTACAGGTCATGAGATCAGACACGCAGTTCTTGGCTCTCACAAACTGGGGCCGGTTTGTGAGATAGTCCAGGATCCAGTCTGCCAGGTCACAGTCCACCCCGGCGGTCTCCAGCTTGTCCCTCAGGAGCAGTGGCTGGATGGTGTTGAAAGCACTGGAGAAGTCAAAGAAGAGAATCCTCAAAGTGCTGCTGGGGTTCTCCAGGTGAGACAGTGAGCGGTGCGGCAGGTAGATGACGGCGTCCTCCACTCCGATGCCAGGCCGATACGCAAAGTGCAGCAGGTCCATCGTTGAGCTCATGGTGGAGCGGAGGTGGCCAAGGACTAGTCTCTCCAGTGTCTTCATCAGGTGAGATGTCAGAGCCACCGGCCTGAAGCTGCTGAGCTCCTTGGCCTGTGGCGTCTTGGGCACTGGTATCACGCAGGAGGTCTTCCAGAGTTGTGGTACCACCCTCAGCTTTAGGCTCATGTTGAAGACATGCTCCATAACTCCGCAGAGTTCATCTGCACAGGACTTAAGCAGCCTGGAGCTGATGCCGTCTGGTCCTGCTGCCTTCCTGGGTCTGATCTTCTTGAGCTCCAGTCTCACCTGAGCTGTAGCAAATGACAGTGCTGGGGGGATGGGTGAGTCCATGTGTATTGGTGGGCTGAAGAGCAGAGGTGTGAAGAGGTGCAGGAGTTCCACATTGGCCAGCCGGGGAGGGGAGAGCAGGCAACTGGGTGGGGGGAGGGGTGGGTGATTGATCAAATCTCAGGAAGTGAGAATTGAGGTCGTTCACCCACAGCAGGTCCCCCTCCGTCTAGGCAGGAGGTGTTTTGAAGCCTGAGATAGTCTTTAGACTTCTCCACACCCCCTGGATGTTCTTCTCCTGTAGCTGTCGCTCCATCCTTCTCTTATGGCTGGCTTGGCTTGTCCTGATTTTCCTCCTCAGCTTCTTCTATACAGCCTTCAGCTCCTCCTTGGTCCCTGACCTAAAAACTCTCTTCTTCTCCTTCAGCAGAGCTTTTATGTCAGGTTTAATCCATGGCTTGCTGTTCGGAAAACACCGCACCGTCTGTGAGGGAACAATGTTTTCAAAGCAGATGTTTATGTAGTCCGTGATGCAATCAGTCATTGCATTGATGCTTTGACACTGTGGTGTCAAAGCAGTCTCAGAGAATCCTCACTCTCAGCAATCCACTTCTTCACCACACGGGACACCACAGGCTGCCTGTGCACAATGGGCTGGTACACAGTCTCAAGATGGAGAATGTTGTGGTCAGCTCTACCCAGGGGAGGCAGTGGGAATGAAGAATAAGCCTCCTTGGTGTTGGAAAAAAATAAGTCCAATGTTTTATTGTCTCTTGTGGGGCAGGTGACATACTGGGTGTATGTGGGAAGAACAGGTACAGGAGATGCATGATTGAAGTTTCCAGAGATTGGGAAGAGAGCCTGTGGGTGCTTTGTTTGGAGTGTGCTGGTACAGGAGTGCAGCGTGTCACAGGCCGTCTGAGGTATGAGGTGTGTACTGAGGGCTGTACTTGTGCTGCGTCTTCTCAGGTCTTTGTGGGGAACATGGACAATGACAGCACCAAGACCAACCTGTTTGACCCTCCCATCGTGGCACAGTACATCCGCATCATCCCGGTGGTGTGCCGTCGAGCCTGCACCCTGCGCATGGAGCTGGTGGGCTGTGAGCTCAACGGTAAAGCACTCACTGAGCTGTGGGGTCTGACACTGGGTGGGACTAATGCGTACAGGAAAACAAAGCAAAACTGTTCAATAGCTTAAGTTTATGTTGGCATAGTATTTAATTTTTGAGTATAAAATAGTTTAAAAATGTGCTGTGAGAACAATATGGTTTTATATGTCATGCATACATGTTTGAGTAATCTACCAATCTCTGCCGGACCCTATTTGACCCCTCCTATAGTTAGCTGTGCACCCTATCCAAAGCTCAGCCCACAAGCCTACATCATCCATGCTCTTGCATATTTTATAAATATACAAAACAGGATAGGAAACAATTCACTACAACTTCACAAACTTGATGCAATGTGCAATCATTTTCATGAGCGGGCTGCATGCTGATTGTGTTGTGTTGGCACTCTGAAAGGTGAATGACTTAGCGGGGAGAGCAAAACAAAAAAATAAAAATATACCCTCTCTTTGCATGGCCGTTACATAGGCCTCTTTCTTCTATGTCAAATGACATCCGACTATAGAATGTTGTGAACACCGAATACATAAAAGACATAAAACAGATAGACAATAGACTAGACTACACTTTTAACTTAAAGTAACATGGACATCTGCTTTGGGACTGCCATATATGAACACGCCCAGAGCAAAAGCATAGCATGTTCTGTTTGTCTCTCTGTAGAACCCTGCAGAGTGCAGTGTTCGTGGCTGTCACCACTGTCATTAGGAGGATCATACCTCTAGAATATGACATGTTGGCATTAGGCATTCCTCTGTTTTACGGTCTTATTTTCAGGGCTGTAGTCAACTGCTTTCACACCACAGGGACACTGGTCATTAGAAAAACAAACTGGAGCTATCTGCCACAGCAAACTTTGAGCTGGCACTTGGGCAACATGGTGTGAATGTTTACACAGACACTTTTTATTGTGTTGTTTAAACAGGGCCATGTGTGGCCATGTGGGAAATGTTGACAAATCATCAAATTATTGCAAAATGAAATACCAGAATAATTCAATATTTTACCTAGCAGTAGTAGTTTTGGGGTGGACTGGGGGACAGGTTCATGGGAGCTGAAAAGGTAAGCAATGTTATTTTTAAAGGTCCTTTATAACAAAACAGTTAAAACAAGATGTAGGTTAAAAATTTGGCAATTCCAGGGCTGAAATGATCCAAATCATTCTAGTGAACATGTATGGAGTTTAAAAATACAGGGGAGTGCTACCTGTATCACTCAATGACAACACAAGGTGAAACAGAGAAAAGAATAGCCTAAATATACAGGGTTTGTGTGTTATGTTATAACATGTGTGAAGGAAACAAAACACAATTCTAGGTACGTTTTGATGAGGCTACAACATTATAACATGACATTTTGCATAGGCCCTTTAATTACAAAGACTCTCTGTTGATGCCTTGGCATAGTGTCTGGGCTTTTCACTTGTGGCCTTGATTTTAGAGCTACACAATAAGAAATAAAAAGCTTAAAGTTCTAAAGTTCTGTGATAAGGACATTGTGATAATTGTATATATATTTTGAGATAGTCAATCTTTTATTTAGTTTGACTTCTGAATTACAAACACTAAACCCAGACTATGTTTGGACTATACCCTAAAATTTTAAACTAAACTAAATTGATGATTTTGCAATGTATTGTGAAGTCTTATTCCTTCTTTACTTCGAGAGTCTCACTGGCTGTTTCTCTGTCTCTTCACTCTTTCTCCCCCTCTGCTCTGTCTATTCCCTCTCTCTCTTCCCGCCTCTCTCTTTCTCTGAGTCTCTTTACCCTCTGCTCCCTCTCTGCCCCTCATTCTGTCCCTATCCCCCTCTTTCTTCCCCTCTTTCCTATCTCTGCCTCCCTCCTTCTCTCCTTCCCCTGCTTCTCTCGCTCCCTCTTTCTTTCTCCTCTCTTTTTCTTATCCTCTCTCTCTCTACCTTGTTCTGTCCCTCTTCTACTTCTCTCTCTACCTCTCTCCATTTCTTTCTTATCATTTCTGTCCCTCTCCTGTTTCTCTCTCCTCTCTTGCCCCCCCTCTCTCCTCTCTTCTGCTTCACTCCTCTCTTGCCCCTCCTGTTCTCCTCCCTGCTCCGCTCCTCCCTCTCTCACTCTGACAGTGTATTCGAGCACAGCAGGTTGCTCGGAGCCGTTGGGGATGAAGTCTCGCCTGATCTCGGATAATCAGCTGTCGGCGTCCAGCTCACACCGCACATGGGGGATCGACACGTTCACCTGGCACCCGCAGTATGCCCGCCTAGACAAGCAGGGCAAGACCAACGCCTGGTCACCTGCCAACAACAACCACTCCGAGTGGCTCCAGGTCAGAGCCATCTCAGGAACTACAGCGATATTAGGGTGGTTCCCTTCACTTCTAACACATTTTTCATACCTTGTAGAATATGTGTTTAAAGAGGTTGCATTATGCAACCTTTTTGAGCTTTCTACCATGTTACAATGTTTCTAACCTCATCAACATGCCTGAAGAGGTTTTAGATGTCATCTATGCATGTTTGAGTACTTTAGCGATCTCTCCCGGGCCCTTACAGTTAGCAGTATGTTCCTGTCCCATGCTCAGCCCACAAGCCTACATCACCCATGCTCCCACACAACAATTCTCCAAAAGCATGATGCAAAACAACACCTGACGCGCTGTGTTATAGTTTCATTAGCAGAATGCATGCTGATTGTGTCGTGATGTCACTCTGAAGGGGGGGAGTGAAAAGGGAGTAGGGACTTAGTGCATCAAAAAATGAAAGTGAACTTTGTTTTCAGGGAAAATATAATTTTCAAAACAATAAAACTAAATATGGTGATCTAAATATATGTGTTAGCAGTTAATACCCCATAGAAGTGTAATACCCCCTCTTCAATAAAAAACTAATATATTTAAAATAAGACATATAAATATCATACAAAAATATACAAACCTTATCAACCTACGCTCAGTGGCTCAGTGGGTAGAGCTAGAGATACATAAGTTTTACTCATACTGTGGTTCCTAGATTTTAGCCAAAGGAACAGCATTTCCATGGAGACAAGCAGGAGGAGGCCCTCCATAAGTCAGATTTGTGGTAATGCAAGCCCACCTAGAGTGAGGACACATGTTTTTCTGTGCGATAAAAACATCCAGAATGGAAAAAAGCATTCGAACTATTTGAAAAAAGTTACATACTATGTCTTTAATAAGATAAATTCAGTATGTTGATTGAATAATGTAAAAGGTATACAGGATTTCAATAATAAAAAACAAAACATTACTTTTGAGAACCTAGTTGTAGATTAATGTAGATTTGAATAAATGTTATAATTCCCTAATCTGGTTTAATATATTGTCTTGTATATATTTAAATCATAATCTTTGACAAAGTACAACCATAAGATGGATGGATGGAAGGATGGAAGAGAGAAATGAAGGATGCATCTAATAATGTTGTTTCTGAATATTGTAGGTGGATCTTGAGAAGACGAAGCGCATCTCGGGCATCATCACACAGGGTGCAAAGGACTTTGGCGTGGTGCAGTTTGTGTCTGTGTTCAAAGTGTCTTACAGCAACGATGGACAGAGCTGGAGAGTGCTGAAGGATGAGGGGACGGGAGAGGATAAGGTGATACATGGGCTCACAGTAGTGTTGTCACTACAATAATAAAATTTCAAACTTGATTTTGGTACTAAGATTCGATACTCAATACTGATTTCGATGCCATGACGATAAGAAAAAAAAATATTTAGACTATAGAATGACTGTGTGAATGTGAACATTATATTGTATTACTTTGTTTTATATTCCCATGTAGCCTTATATCTGTGTAATCCCTCAGCTGTCCAGGTAGGTTCCATAGTGATCCATGAGCGTTTACTAGTCTATGCAGTCATATACTTGTTCTGATACAGGGCAAGATGATTCTGGAAAGGTTCATTTCTGTCATGTGAATGTGACTTTTTTAGTATTGATATCTGCTCAAATGAGTATCTAGTTTTGATACTAGTTTTAGTATTGATTAGTTTTTACTTTTACTTTTGACAACCCTAACTCAAAGTATGATATAGGACAATAGGGCTGCATGATTAAGCAACAGTGTCTAATCACAGTTTTTCACAGCTTTGCGATTACATTTGCGATTTATGTTTTCATTATACGATTCTGTTCAAAGTTCACATTTTAAACTCATCCAGTAAAACTGACAAAAAACTGAAATCTGAACTGATAAACTAATACAAGAATCACATTTCAGAACATGTTTGTACAGATCTAAACTACAGGATTAGCAGTTTTTATGCTAAATAACTCTGGGGATTATCTTGTTTGTGGAGGAAATTATGGTACTTCAGAAATTGCAGCCTAATTACATTTGCTAATTACATCAAAAAAACCATCACAATTACCGTGTTTTCCGGACTTTGAGTCACACGTTTTTTCATAGTTTGGCCGGAGGTGTAACTTATACTCAGATGCAATTTATATATAGGAGATTGGGCGGTCGGATGAGCATTCAGAAGGGTCTTTACCTTCTTTGTGGTTAAGCGATATGATTGCTGTGTCCATTGATCGGGGGAGTATACCTTTTTCACAGAAGTTATGGAGCACAGGCTTGAACAGAGGGATTAATTGGGGCCATAAAGTTTTATAAAATTAATTTGTATATCCGTCTGTGCCTAGTGACTTCCAGAAGGCAATAACAAAATGGTTTTCAGGACTTCATCTGCTGTAAATGGAGAATCAAATTTTTTATTTTTTTTATCTTGGTCAGATAGAGTAGGGAGATATTTTTTCCAGATAATTAGTTATCTCAGTTTCTGATGGATTTTCTGTTGAGTATAATTGCATATGAAATTTTTTGTTTTATTGACTCAATATTATATTTGAGGTTTCCCTCAGAAGAATGTATGTATTTAATAGTGCAATCACCTTGTTCTTTTTTCAGTTGGTATGCCCGTAATCTGGTTGGTTTATTTCCAAATTCATAGTGTCTTTGTCAAGTGAAGAGTAGCATCTCTCTTGATTTGTTCTGTTTGTACTTGGTTGAGTTTGTTTTTTATTTCATTTAATTTCTCATTTTCATATTTTCTGGTGTTGGCAATTGTTTGTGATTTTGTTCTGCAACTTGTAGTTTTTTCCTGCAGCTCTTTTGCTTGTCTGTTTGCTTCTTTTTTCCTTGCTGATGTATAGGAAATGAAATTATCTCTAATGACAGCTTTCGCGGCATCCCATATTGTGGCAGGGCTCACGCATGTGTCAACAATTTCTTTAGTGTATTGTTGGATCCATTTCCCAATATTGTCAATTTTCTGCACAACTAAGTAATGAAGAATTAAATTTCCAAAATTTATTTTGAGATCTGTGATTTGATATTGTAAGAGAAAGGTGGTGAGTGATCAGAAATTAGAATTGGTCCAATTGTGCATGAAGTTACTGATGAGAGAAGGTTATAAGCAAGAAGAAATAGTCCATTCTAAAGAAGCTATCGTGTCTTGCCGAATAAAACGTATAGTCTTTTGTTGTGGGGTTGAAGTGCCTCCACACATCAGTGAGCGCTGTCTTTTTGGTTGCCTCCTCTAAAGCTTGTGATGTTTTTGGATTGCCCAAGCCTGTTGAGCTTCTATCCAAATTATTGTCCATATAGCAGTTGAAATCCCCACCAATAAGTCCTAATTTGTTGTTATATTGAGAATACAATGTTATAATTTCTGTCATACATTGTGGCCTATCTTCATTTGTGGCATAAATATTTAAAATAGTAATTGCATTTTCGAAAATTTTTCCATTAATTATAATATATCTGCCCTCTGGGTCGTCCTGTTGTGATTTAAGAAGGGTGTATTTTTATTAGAATAGCAACTCCCTGTTTATTTTGGTTATAACTTAATACACTGTATTGTAAACTGTATTATGTATTCCAATAATGAATAATAGACCCAATCTCTTTTGAGTGCTTTGTGTTTCCCACTGGACAAATGAGTTTCCTGTAGTAATGCAATATCAACCTTTAGTAGGGTGCCTTAGACCTCTGACATTAAACGTGACCACTTTTAATGTACTTGCCATATGATATTTAATACCGTAAATTTCGGACTACCTCAATATAAGCCGCACCAGCTAAATTTGAAAAGAAAATCAATTTTGTCCATAAATAAGCCGCACCTGAATATAAGCCGCAGGTTTTCATATTGTAACATGAGATATTTACACAGAACACCGACACGCTTTTTTTTAAACTGTGCCTGAAAATTGGCATCAACACGACATCAACACGGGATGAACACATCTGCAGGTTTAGAAAATAAAGCTGCACCAACACGGAAAATCTGCTTTTATTTCCTCTGAAAACTTTTGTCGTCTTTTTACATTGACCAAGTTGGATTCATTGATGCCGAGCTCAGGCTGAAAGAATGCGCCTCTTTCAGCCTTATACTGCGGCTCTGCGTGGCTTGGGAACTGACACTGACACAGCTCACACTCCTGCGTAAAGAGCCCTGATTTTCAGACGCTGTGTGCACAGGGGTCAGGAGCAACTTTCGCCCGTCCCTAATGACACACTAATAAGCTCGTCCATAGATGTATCATGAAAATCCTGCTGGAAATCGCCACAGAAATCTATTTGATGTAGTAGCAAGTTTATTATCTGCGCTTGTCTCCGCGATGGCGTATCACGTACAACACATCAGACAAGACACACAAAAGTAGAGCCACAAGCGAGTGAAAATGAGCCAAAACAAAAGTCTTTGGAGAGCTTTTAACAAAGGGGAAAAGGCCAACTGAAGAGCCAGAAGAGGAGACTACGATCTCCAAGAAAAAGAAAGATAAATTTAACAGACAAAGCCTACTTAAAATCTGGGTTTGTCGCTACAGGTGACTCACGCACAGTCCGCTCTGCGTAACATGCGGGAAGGCAATGAAACCTTCACAACTGCTTTGGCACATGGAGAATAAGCACCTGGGATTAAACGATATGCCTTTAGAGTTTTGGGTTTTTTTTGAAAGAAACTGCGGAGCAGAGTAGACATAATCACATAATCAGCGCATGTCGTAACGGTGCGGGTCAGGACCAAAGTATGCAGACTCAGAGCGGGTTGACCGTGTTTATTTACAAGTCTTTGTGAATCAAAGTCTTAAACAGTTCAAATAACACACACGAGGATCCAGGAAGCAGGAGGCAGGCAGGACGGACGGAGAGCGGGTCGGGACCGGGAAGCCGGGGCTGGAGTGAAGACGGGAGCGGGGACGAGACCAGGACAGACAGGGCCAGCGTAGTCCAAGGAGCGGGACCCAGGGTAAGAGACAGGCGGAATGCCAGAGACCAAGACAGGCAGTGCAGAGTGAGATGACTGTACCGGAGCGTAGAGGCAGGAGCAGGAGCGGGCGAAGGCAGGAGTCTGGAAAGGTGGCAAAAATCCGAAATGAGAACAAGCAGGCGGGTAACAGGAATGCAAAAACAGAGCTGGAACATTCACGTTTTACACGCGGACGGTCTGGCTCCGAGTGTAGTCTGCCGAGTCTTTTTATGCGCCACCACAGGTGAGGGTGATTGCGCTAATGCGCTCCAGGTGTGAGCAGAAGGAGTCAGAGACTCTGCCCAGCTCCAGACAGACAGGTGAGGGAGGGGGAGAGAGAGTACAGGAGGGCAGCACAAACAGACATCATGACAGCGCAGGGCTCAGACTGATGCAGCGGTTTGGTGAGTTGTATTTTTTTTATGCACTTAAGTTATTTTTGCCATATTTATCTGCCACGTGTAGAAGGCCTGTCCGTGAAAATAAAACCCACATTATTCCGTTACATTATTGTTATTATACACAGTGTTATCTTCATTTTAGATGTCAAAAAGTATTTGCGGCTCCCAGTGTTTTATTTTACGTGGAAAGTGGGTCCAAATGGCTCTTTGCGTGTTAAAGGCCGACCCCTGCTCTATTTCCTTCTTTATCTTAAAAACTGCATCATATCCATTTCATGATGCGCAAAATGATCGTTCAAAAACTAGTGAATTCATCAGAGCAGAATCTTTCCCCACGTCTGTCTCACTTTTACGTTTACAGCTAGAGAGTGCCCCCCAGGGGCCGTTATCCAGTAAAAATTCCATAAATAAGCCGCACTGCTGTATAAGCCGCAGGGTTCAAAGCGTGTAAAAAAAGTAGCGGCTTATAGTCCGAAATTTACGGTATATGTCTGTTAGTCACATAAGTAAGTAAAATAAGAGTTGTAAAAAGCAAACTGAATATTTATTCCAATGCTCGCCGGATGCCCCCCTCCTGTCTCCATTTCATCTCTTACCCCCATCCCCCCTCCCTTTCCTCACCATCTCCACGCCACCTGCCCACCTTCCCCCATCCAGTGCTGTTCCCCAGGTCATTCCCCCCTTCAACCATGCTCACCCTACGTCCCTCCCTCCCGTTCATCCCCGCTCGTCTCCCCCTTACCTCCCCACCACCCTTACATCTAGTCCCTACTTGGTTAGAGACCTTCCTAATAGTGTCCCAGTCAAGTATGACTCTATAAGTGTCTCCTAGTTCACCACACACTTTTAAATACCTCTACAGATAACAGATCCACTTGATAAGAGTGGACTGTGAGTGTGATCTCTTTGAATTATCACAGTATATTGTCATTGTGCATTCGCGCTCAGTTAATGACTTCTGTTTTTCAGCTTTCAAGTAGAAAAAAAGAAAAGAAAAAGTAGTCTCTATTGTAGACGATGTATCACTCACCCATCGCTTTTTTAATATCCACATATTGTGTCAGGCCATTCATATTGTCTTATTTGTTGATCTTGCGGTAACAGTCCTCCACCTCACGTGGCGAGGGCAACAGCTTGATTCGTCCTTCGTGTAAAATCCTCATTTTACATGGGTTGTAGTGAAAACCTCAGAAGATGCCCATGTCAGTAAACTGATTCTTCATGCCATTAAACGCTTTCCTCTGGTGAACTGTCTCTGGTGATAAGTCCTGAACAAAGTTTAGTTTACCTCCTCTTGTTACATTTTTATCTCTGCACTCCTCAAATGTGCTGTATTGCAGTAACAAGTAGGAACCAATATTATTATGAAGAAAATAAATAATGTATCCAACGTACTATAATAAATAATATTCATTGTTAATAAAATAAGTACAGGAGAGACTGCACATCCCTTAGCCAATCAGGAAGCAAAACACAATGTGCCTTCATACACTGTAAAAAAAAAAAAAAAAAAAAAAAAATGCATGCAAAATTGCACAAAAAAATATCTGTGAAACATTGAGACCGTGAAAAGTGAACCACGATATAGCAAGGGACCACTGTACTTTCATTTATATTACCATGTGGCTTTATATCTTTATATCTGTCCTCTTCATTTCATTTTCATTTATTTATTTATTTATTTTGAGCAAATGTATAAAGTACATTTAATGCACATTTCACTTCTTATTTTTTTGTATTTAAACTCGAAAAGGAGTGGGAAGAAGAAAACTTATTAAGTCCCACCACTATCTTCCCTTAGGACATAAATTGTTTGTTTAAGCTTCCTATTCAGGAATATATATGCATATATGCATACACATAGATTAATTAAATTCATGACAGTAAATGCAACAGAGAAAGTACAGTATGACTTTGTTTAAACTGGTCTCTCTCTCTGTATTCAGACCAGACCATGTCTTTATATAAAAACTTTAATTTAGGAATACTTTGGCATTGCTTATGTTTTAAATCCAGAGCATTTCACAGTTTCACCTCATATACATCCATCCATCCATCCATCCATTTTCTTCCGCTTATCCGGGGCCGGGTCGCGGGGGCAGCAGTCTAAGCAGGGACTCCCAGACTTCCCTCACCCCGGACACGTCCTCCAGCTCCTCCGGTGGGACCCCAAGGCGTTCCCAGGCCAGCCGAGAGACATAGTCCCTCCAGCGTGTCCTGGGTCTTCCCCGGGGCCTCCTCCCGGTGGGACATGCCCAGAACACCTCCCTAGGGAGGCGTCCAGGAGGCATCCTGAGCAGATGCCCGAGCCACCTCAGCTGGTTCCTCTCAACGTGTAGGAGCAGCGGCTCTACTCCGAGCTCCTCCCGTGTGACCGAGCTCCTCACCCTATCCCTAAGGGTGCGCCCGGCCACTCTGCGGAGGAAACCCATTTCAGCCGCTTGTATCCGCGATCTTGTCCTTTCACCTGGAGGAGTTCAAGTATCTCGGGGTCTTGTTCACCTCATATACAATCACACAAAAACTTTTACGAGTGGTTCGAACATTAGGTAAAATTTTCATAACTTCTCAAATTCAAAAAAAATTCTCTCTTTAAGAGTAGGGATGGGACAATATTAAAATTTTGTCTCATGATTATTGTGACCAGAAAAATCGGGATTAACAATATTATTAAGATAATTACACTGGTCAACACTAAATTTATTGTCTAAGATTTTTTAGCTGATTTAGGATCATTTTGATGTGATCTGAATCCAAAAATCACATTGGTTTTGCTCAATCAGCTCAACGTTCTGAACTAAGCTACATATTTGTTTTTGGACTATTTTGTTTACATGTATGAGTATTTTCACGTCATATGATGCAAAATTCTGTTATATTTCTCGCTATAAACAAATTCTGAAGATTTTGCATGTGCCAACTTATGACTAATTGTTTTTTTTTTATATTACAAGTGAATGAAATGGCTTCGACTAGAAGATCTTGCAAAAATAAGCCTGACATATTCTGCTACATCTGCGGTGAATACACCAATGTTCCTAACAGGAATCAAGTCACAAGTTTCATTAAGCGTGCTTACCATGCTTATTTTGGTATTAAACTTGGTGACCAAGATGAAGCTTGGGCGCCATACATGGCATGCAAGTCATACACCGAGTATCTGCGTCAGTGGACTAAAGGCAAGAAGAGTTGTCTGAAGTTTGGAATTCCCATGGTTTGGAGGGAGCCGACATCAATAGCTACTTCTGGGCTATTGATGTGACTGGGATCAACAGAAAGAACCGAAGCAGCCTCAAGTATCCTGACCATGAATCAGCACGTCGTCCTGTAGCTCATTGTGATGAAATTCCAGTACCTGTCTTTGTAGAAGTTCCCGACATCAGTGACAAAGATTCCTCCAGTGTGGTTTTAATGATGATGCTCCACATCCTTTTTCCCAAAAGGAGCTAAATGTTCAGGTTTCCTGAGAATCTGGGATCACTGAGTGATGACCAGGTGGAGAGATTCCATCAGGACATAAAAGAGATAGAGACCAGGTATCAGGGACACTGGGATGCAGTCATGATGGCTGATTACTGTTGGACTCTGAAGAGAGACATCCCTGCTGCTGAGCATTCAAGGGGTTCATAAAAACAGAAGTTCATGTCCTGAATTTTGCACAATGATAACGTAACGTTCCAATTTACATGTACTTACCTTTATCAATTAACATAATGTAACATTTAATTCATACATTCTGTTAGAAAACTATTTTTTATCTCCTAAAATATTTTTTTCAGATGAGAAATATTAAAGAAAGTCAACTGATAATGTCACAAAATTGTAATCAATTAAGTCAGAAGATCGGATTTTTCAAAATCAAATTAGCATAAAACCCTGACCTGACTGAGAAAAATGGATATCATTTTTGGATTCAGTGGTGCTAAATGGTCTTAATTCAGTTGAAAAAACACAGACAACTTTCAAAAATGTTTTTTTTGTAACCCAGTGTTATTAAACCAAAGCAGTATAATATCCTCTTATGTGGACAACAGGACCTTGTAGAGAAAAAAAAATGTTTTGTGGCCTAGACAATCCAAAATGTGTTGTCCACATATGTGGATGCCAAGTCTTAGGAGGTTATAGGTATTCAGATTAATTCATAGTTGTTCTAAAACCATGCGCCACTGCTAGCAAGCTGTGCAATCAGCTGTGCAAAATGCTATTCAGCTAGCGTTAACCTAGTAATAGCAAAGTCGACACAAACACGTACCATTATTCGTAGACATCCAAACTAACACAAACTACATTCAATAGTTTATTACACACGGTATGTTACTTACGATGGATATTTTCCACTCAAGTTTGTCAAACAATGCAGGATGGCTGTCTCGCAAACGTGCTTGCAAGTTGCTCGTGTTTGCCCTCGGAGCCACAACTTTTTTTCAGCAGGCTCTGCAGATTGATGGCTCATCTGATTGGTCTTGTTTTTCAAATCCATAATAATTCCACACATCAGACTTCACCTTCTTGAGTGGAGGATATAAATGAGATCCACTGCCTGCCCATTAGCCATGACAGTGACTGACAGTGCGGAAGAACCATCCCCAATTAAGACTAGGCACAGAAGCTAACACAGTGGTTCTTAACCTTGTTGGAGGTACTGAACCCCACCAGTTTCATATGCACATTCACCGAACCCTTCTTTAGTGAAAAATGAAATATACATTTTTTCAAATTGAAGACACATGTATATTACTGGTGCACAAAATGAACTGTGCATTAACATCATTGTGTTCAAAGAATAAAACCAATACAATGTATGAACCCACAACAAATTTAATTTTGTATTGTATTATGTATTCCAATAATGAACTTACTGTATTTATGCTATTTATTATTTTTAACATTTTAACACACACCCATCACCTAATTTCCACCAGGCTACAATAATAATGAAAATTTACTGCAAATCAGTGTGACTTCTGCTGTTGCCTTTGAGAGACCAGTTCAGAAATGCATGGCTTCACCTTGGCAAGTGCCACTCTCATGTCATTTTCACAGCAAAGTCTGTTTCTTTTCTTCGTTTTTATGTCGTTTTATGTTTTTAGGCCGTTCGAACGGCTCATTTAAGTCGGGCGGGTACTTTGATAGCAATGTTCCCTCTAATTTTTCACGAGTCTGAGCAAACACACAAACTCCCTGAGCGGTCCCATGGACCACTGTGGACCTGTGCACTGTGGCCATGCTGGCATCGCCTCCATCCAAGTTAAATGGTTTATTAAAAGAATCAAATTATGGCATTTACATTTCTGTTGTAAGACTTTTAATTAAGTGCTTTAGCCCACTTATACAATGAAAATGACAAAAATCTTGCTCATGACCTGTGTAGTATGTTAATGCTATTGGAAGTATAAATATTTCATTTTCACTATGGCAAAACATGAGCTTCCAACCAAATCAAGCCAACTGTAAACTCCAATGTTGAAAACAGACTTAACATTTTTATGATAAAGCTCTGACTTGTATTATGAGTATAAGCCATTTATGAAGCTTTTGCTTGATTTTTACAACTCATAAACTAGTGACAGTATTCAATGACCAATACACCCTGAGAGGAATCTGTATCTGCACACCCAGCTGCTCTATTACTGTACATTTACATAACATATCAAAACACAATATATAATGTGTATTTATATATAAAATATATTCAAAACAAGTGGTATGGGTCAAAATAAATATATATTTACTGCAAACAGTGACACACACACACACTTCAAAATATAAACAAACACACACTGGAAACTAAAAATACACTGTACATGTGACAGTGTGACAGTCATTCTGTGACAGAGGTTGAAGGAGCAAGTCCCACTCGGACCAATTTCTGTCATTATTGTGTTCTTAGTTCTGTCATTGTGTCCTTAGGCAAGACACTTCACCCAAGTGGTGTGTGCTTGATGATTGGTGGTGGTCGGGGGGGGCGCAGATTGGCATTAGCTAATGCTAATGATTACACATAATACACATGTGACCCACAATTAAGCCAATAGCAGAATAAACCACGCTTACCAATCAGGAACTTCATCCAGTCCATTAAAACATAAGGTCCTCTACTCCTGAGTCCACCATGAGATCTTCACTCGGTTCCACGAACTGCTCCGGGTCCGAGATGCCTTTAGTTTCACTTGCACAAACATCCACAGTGTCCTCGGTCGCGTACTTTCTTTGTTTTGTCCGTTTCGTCATGTTTAAAACGCAAAACTGCTGCAAAACAGTGCGTAAAATTATGCAATTACGCACGGATCTTTGCCCGAGGGCGGGCCGTCGCAACGTTAAGGGGTTAAACAGCACTTAGAATCATTAGCGAGTCTTCACTCCGCATTGGCCACATCGGCTAAAACACTGATAGCAGCACATGAGGACGCCTGTCAATGACGTTGATAAGCTGCGCAAATACGTATGTGAATCACATAATTGGCTGGAGCAGCTAGTCACAGGTCACACTCAATGACTCACATTGAAAAATAGGGCAGATGAATTGTTGTGTGTTTATTTTATTTTCAGTTCCGGTTCGATTTTTTTGTGCGCAGCACAGATTTTCTGTGTGCGGAGACCGTGTCAGCAGTGCGCAATTGCGCACGCGCGCAGCTTGGTGGGAACAGTATTCAATAGGCACAGCAAAGGGTGCATTTATGGGACACAGCCAGGTCTGGAGACGCTCGCAGTCCGCGAATCATATGAGTCGGGTGCGTGTCTTGACCTCCGCCGAACCCCTGGGACTGACTCACCGAACCCCTAGGGTTCGATTGAACACAGGTTAAGAACCACTGAGCTAACATGTTTTATTGTTATGATAGACGGCCCCCTTGTGAGCAAACACCAGATCTAACATCTAAACATTGTATTGAAACCAGAAACATGAGTCAGTCTGCTGCTGTAAAGGTGATTAAAATCATGTGCGATGATCATGATGATTAAAAAATGCCATAAGCGATTAGCGATATTATCTTATATTGTCCCATCCCTATTTAAGAGCAAAACACTTTTGCACGTTACATGGTAATAACTTTTTGAAGGCTTTAAATAATATAACTACAGTACAATATTTTAAAAGGTCGGGAAATTTTAATAATTTGACCTGAATGAAAAGATAGTGAGTATGATCTGGAAAACCAATCTTGTGAATGATCTGCACTGCTCCTTTTTGCAATAACAATAATGGGTTAGTTGAGCACTGGTAATTGTTTCCCCATATTTCCACACAATACGTGAAATAAGGGAGAACCAGTGAGCAGTAAAATGTACATTGTGATCAAGATATTGTTTTGCTTTAGACCAGAGGTGTCAAACTCATTTTCACTGAGGGCCTCGTCAGCAAAATGGCTACCATCAACGGCCATATGTAGTTGTGAGGCAGTATAAATGTCACTAAATGTGACCAAATGTCACATCAAATAAATATAACTACTTTATTACTTGCTAAATAACTGTTTCTGTATTTATTACTTATTTAAGTTCCAAATATTACATCTGTGTAACTGCATATCTCCTGATAAACTGACATTTTTCAAAGTGTGTATCGAGGCTCACTACTCACAGACCATCAGCACTCCTTCAAAAACAATCTTTTAATTATTTGGCAATTTATTGTTTTTCTTGAAGGCTAACTTTTGAATACTTAGCTCCTTGTTTCGTGTCAAAATGCGGATGTAGATTGTACTCTTTCACAACCAATCCCGCCTTATAACACAAAAAAAACATACAAATTTTTCTCCTTGGAGCACAAATTTGTATTCGCCTTAATCTTTCTTGAAACTACCCTCCATGCTGACAATTTTTCTCTTCCTGAACATTTTGGGAAAATTTTTTGCAAATATATCTCAGTTTCACTTGTTGAGTAAATCTCATTAGTTTCTGGTGAATGCACACATTAAATCAGCATTTTAAAATTACAGTCATGCCTTTTAATTTACCTTCTGGCAGGCTACATAAAATGATGTGGCAGGCCACATTTGGTCCGCCGGGCCTTGAGTTTGACACACGTGCTTTAGACAAGATCAGGCATTCTCAAGTTGGTATGGCCCATTATTCTATTTTCATGATGATTTGTTGTTTCCATGATCATTTTTGTCCATAATTACTCCTAGGAATTTATTCTCAAACACATTTTCAATTTGCACACCCTCAATATTTATTTGTAATTCTGGGTTGGTTTTATTATCACCCATTACCTTGGTTTTATTTAGATTTTTATGAGTTTATTTGTATCTATCTCTTGTTTTATTTTATTTAGTTTCACATTCACAGTGTCTACAAGCTCATTATAATCTATGTTAGAATCAAGCAGCTAAGCAGGGGGCGGGGTCTTTTTAAAGGGGTGCTGCCACAGGTGGAAGGTCGTGATTGGTCAGGCTCTTGATTGTTGCTCCAATCAGACGTAGGGCCCTCCAGTCAATCAATAGCCAGCTAGAGGAGCACCACCTGGAGAGGTCCATGGAGAGACAGCAGGGACAACACATGTAGGAGGAGCTGGAGGCCCAGGGCCGTAACAATCTAAACTATTATAAAAAATGTTAGTGTCATCAGCAAAGATAATTAGTTTTAATGAATATGATACATTAAATATATCATTCATATAGAGATTATAAAGCATGGGCCCCAACCCTGACTCCTGGGGAACACCAAGGTCCAGAGCATTGGTGATCTCTTCTACTGCTTCAGTTATTGCCATGGAATTGGCTCTTTTTGCTCTGAAGCCATATTTTTTCTAGAATATTTGAGAAGAGAGGCAACAGTGAAATTGGTCTGTAATTTGTGAAACTGTGTTTATTTCCATTTTTGAACAGTGATATCACTTAAGCAATTTTCATTTTGCCCCTCCCCGAACTGCCACCTTAACGTGGTGGAGGGGTTTGAGCACCCGAATAATCCTGGGAGCTATGTTGTCGGGGGCTTCATGCCCCTAATAGGGTCACCCATGGCAAACAGGTCCTTGGAGACGGGTCTAACTAAGAGCAGTTCAGAAGCCCCCATGAAGAGAGAAACAACAAGGCCAGTTACGTCGCCCGGACTGGCGTTACCGGGGCCCCACCCTGGAGCCAGGCCTGGGGTGGGTGCTCGGCAGCGAGCGCCTGGTGGTCGGGCCTTTCCCCACGGGGCCCGGCCGGGCCCAGCCTGAAGGAACGACGTGGGGCCGTCCTCCCGTGGACCCACCACCTGCGGGAGGAGCCATGAGGGGCGGGTGCAGAGAGATCCGGGCGGCAGTCGAAGATGGGTACCTCGACGACCGGATCTCCGGACATGGAGACTAGCTCTGGGGACATGGAATGTCACCTCGCTGGGGGGGGGGGGGGGGGGGGAGGAGCCTGAGCTTGTGCGGGAGGTTGAGCGCTACAGGCTAGATATAGTCGGCCTCACCTCCACGCACAGCTTGGGCTCTGGAACCCAACGCCTTGAGAGGGGTTGGACTCTCCATTTCTCTGGCGCTGCCCGCGGGGAGCGGCGGCGAGCTGGTGTGGGCTTGCTCATTGCCCCACAGCTCAGCCGCCGGTGAACGAGAGGGTTGCGTCCCTTCGCCTTCGGGTCGGGGACAGGTCTCTCACTGTTGTCGGCCTACGGGCCAAACAGCAGTGTGGAGTACCCGGCCTTCTTGCAGTCCCTGGGAGGGGTACTAGACAGTGCACCAACCGGGGACTTCGTTGTTCTCCTGGGTGACTTCAATCCCATGTGGGTAATGACAGTGACACTTGGAGGGGCGTGATTGGGAGGAATGGCCTCCCCGATCTGAACCTGACTGGTGTTTTGTTATTGGACTTCCGTGCTAGTCATAGTTTGTCCATAACAAACACCATGTTCGAGCACAAGGGTGTCCACCGGTGCACGTGGCACCAGGACACTCTAGGTCGGAGGTTGATGATCGACTTTGTTGTTGTGTCATCTGACCTCCGGCCGCGTGTCTTGGACACTCGGGTGAAGAGAGGGGCTTAGCTGTCAACTGATCATCACCTGGTGGGGAGTTGGATCCGCTGGCGGAGGAGGAAGCCGGACAGCCCTGGCAGGCCCAAGCGCATCGTGAGGGTCTGCCGGGAACTTCTGTGGGAGCCCTCTGTCAGAGGGGTCTTCAACTCACACCTCCAAGAGAGCTTCTCCCTGATCCCGGGGGAGGTTGGGGACATGGACTCTGAGTGGCCATGTTCTCCACCTCTATTGTCGATGCGGCTGCTCGTAGTTGTGGTCGTAAGGTCTGCGGTGCTTGTCGCGGTGGCAATTCCCGAACCCGGTGGTGGACACCGTAAGTAAGGGATGCCGTCAGGCTAAAGAAGGAGTCCTATCGAGCCTTGTTGGCTCGTGGGACTCCTGAGAAAGCTGATGAGTACCGGCAGGCCAAGCGTGCCGCGCTCGGGCAGTCACAGAGGCAAAAACTCGGGGTTGGGAGGAGTTCGGGGAGGCCACGGAGGAGGACTATCGGACGGCCTCAAAGAGATTCTGGCAAACCGTCCGATGCCTCAGGAAGCAGTGCTTCACCAACACTGTTTACAGTGCAGGCGGTGGAAGGAATACTTTGAGGATCTCCTCAATCCCATTGTCACGTCTTCCGAGGAGGAAGCAGAAACTGGGGACCCGGAGGCGGACTCGTCCATCACCCTGGCTGAAGTCACCGAGGTGGTTGACAAGCTCCTCGGTGGCAAGGCTCCGGGGGTGGACGAGATCCGTCCTGAGTACCTCAAGTCTCTGGATGTTGTTGGGCTGTCTTGGTTGACATGTCTCTGCAACATCACGTGGCGGTCGGGGACAGTACCTGTGGAATGGCAGACCAGGGTGGTGGTCCCTCTGTATAAGAAGGGGGACCGGAGGGTGTGTTCCAATGACAGGGGAATCACACTCCTCAGCCTTCCCGGTAAGGTCTTTTCCAGGGTACTGGAGGAGAGGAGAGTCCGACCGATAGTCGAACCTCGGATTCAAGAGGAGCAGTGTGGTTTTCGTCCTGGTCGCGGAACACTGTATACTATACTCTTCATCGGGTCTCCATCGGGTCCTTGAGGGTTCATGGGAGTTTGCCCAACCAGTCCACATGTGTTTTGTGGAGAAGGCATTTGACCGTGTCCCTCGTGGTGGCCTTTGGGGGGTGCTCTGGGAGTATGGGGTCCGGGGCTCTTTGCTAAGGGCTGTCCGGTCCCTGTATGACCGGAGCAGGAGCTGTGTTTGCATTGCCGGCAGTAAGTCAGACCTGTTCCTGGTGCATGTTGGACTCCGCCAGGGCTGCCCTTTGTCGCCCGTTCTGTTCATTATATTTATGGACAGAATTTCTAGGCACAGCCAGGGGCTGGAGGGGGTCTGGTTTGGGAACCACAGGATTTCATCTCTGCTGCTTGCAGATGAGTTTGTCCTGATGGCTTCTTCTAGCCAGGACCTGCAGTAGGCACGGGGCGGTTTGTCGAGTGTGAAGCAGCTGGGATGAGAATCAGCTCCTCCAAATCCGAGGCCATGGTTGTCGACTGGAAAAAGGTGGTTTGCCCTCTCCGGGTGGGTGGTGAGTCTCTGCCTCAAGTAAAGGAGTTCAAGTATCTCGGGGTCTTGTTCACGAGTGAGGGAAGGATGGAGCGTGAGATTGACAGACGGATCGGTGCAGCATCTGCAGTGATGCAGTCGCTGTATCGGTCCGTTGTGGTAAAGAAGGAGCTGAGTCCAAAGGCAAAGCTCTTGATTTAACGGTCAATCTATGTTCCTACCCTCACCTATGGTCATGAGCTCTGGGTAATGACCGAAAGGACAAGGTCGCGATACAAGCGGCTGAAATGGGTTTCCTCCGTAGGGTGGCCGGGTGCACCCTTAGGGATAGGGTGAGGAGCTCGGTCACACGGGAGGAGCTCGGAGTAGAGCCGCTGCTCCTACACGTCGAGAGGAACCAGCTGAGGTGGCTCGGGTATCTGCTCAGGATGCCTCCTGGACGCCTCCCTAGGGAGGTGTTCTGGGCATGTCCCACCAGGAGGAGGCCCCGGGGAAGACCCAGGACACGCTGGAGGGACTATGTCTCTCGGCTGGCCTGGGAACGCCTTGGGGTCCCACCGGAGGAGCTGGAGGACGTGTCCGGAGTGAGGGAAGTCTGCGAGTCCCTGCTTAGACTGCTGCCCCCGCGACCCGGCCCCGGATAAGCGGAAGAAAATGGATGGATGGATGGATGGAATTTTCATTTTGCTTGGGAAACAGCCAGACTGAAGAGATAATTACTAATATGGGTTTGAGGTTTTACAATGTTATCGATGACTTTTTCTAACCAATGACATGTTGATATCTTGACAGTTTGTGCGGAATTTATTTTTACATTTTTGAGCAACATATTTGACTTCTTGTTTGAGAGAAAGAATGGGTAAGGGTTCCTCATCATTGTTTCAACAGGCCGCTCTGGGCCAATATGTACAAAAAAAACGTTAACTACATTCTTCATGTTGTGATTATCCCCATTTATATCATCGAAATGACTAGGATACATAGCTTTTCTTGATCGCTGTTCAATTACACAATTTAGTAGGTTCTCTCTTTTTTTTTTTCATATAGTATTCTTTTATAATATTACTTTTTGCCAGTTCTAATTATATCTGCTAATTTATTTTTACATGTCTTGTCTTTGTTCAGCACCTTTCATTTTTTGTTTGATAAACAATTTATAAAGATTTTTTTTTTTTTTTTTTTTTTTTTTTTTTAAAAGCATTTAATATTCCTTGAGTAAGCTAAGGGCTTTTTGTTGGTTAGCCGTTTTTACAATATTCTTTTTCTTTTTCGATATTCTTTGTTTGCCTCCTAGTTCAGAAAGTTGATGTTGAAGTCACCACAGATAAATAATAGCTTTGATTAACAGTAGAAGACAATTTCTCCATCCATTCAGTAAATGCTTCAGTGTTTGAGCCAGGTGAATGATACATACAACATACAACAACATTTTTCTTCTTATCATTATGAATCTTGACAGTTAAACATTCCATTGTTTCATCTATTGAAAATGACAGATGGGTTAACATACTAAATGATACAAATTTATGATTGAATAAGGCAACCTCACCTCCCATTTTACTTTCTCTGTTCATATATCTTAGTTCATAGCCATCTAGACAAAATTGTATATCTCTGTCTTGGTTAAACCAGGTTTCCCTAACAGCGATGACACTGAAAGGGCAAATGAATTGTTGCAGATACTTTTTGATAGAATTTAAATTACTATACATGCTCCTGCTGTGTATTATTGACAGTTTCCGTTCAAAGTTTCTGTTATTGTCATATTGTTCTTGAAATAATTACAGTTTGTATCAAAAATGGAGAGAAAATTGTTATCTGCGTCAATCTCAAATAGATTGAGTGTGTCTCCATGTACTTGTTTCCAGTTCCATTTGCTTGTAATGGAGGATTCTCTGTATTATGTCGAGTTCGTTGTGTAGATGTATTTGATGTAGGTCTATTCATATTGTCCATAAGAGATGTAAAGAGTCATGCATTCCCATATTTTGTCCATTGATGTTGTATTTGTCCAGTTCTTCTTTCTTTCTCACCACCAACACTTTGCCTTCTTCTTTCTACCTCATTATGATGGCTGGTCTTTCACTGTTCTTGGAGGGCAGCGGGGGGGACAGGCCTCGATGTGCTCCAGGTCCAACTCTATCCCCTGCTTTGGAGATAGGAAGCCACCTGTTGCTCCACTGAGCATGTCTTCTCCTCACTGAGCTGCCCACTGATTGTCTCCGTGGCCGCCACACATGCGTACAAGCGCGACTTGATTTTGATCCCAGTGATGATCACGAGTATATTGTTCCAGCTCGTCCACTCGCCTCTCCAAATCCTCGATGCACTGGTCCTTTTCTTCACTTTGGATTCGCAGGTTGTTTACCAACACTAGCAGAGTCAGGAGCTCTGTCTGCTGCTCACTGACAGGAGTCATTTGCCCAGCCAGGTAATTGAGGGAAGTGTTTATATCCTCGAACTCCTCTGGTGTTGGGCTTCTTTTTGGTGACATATTGGCCCAATTCTTCAGTGGTCCAAGTAGGTTCCATAGTGGCCCATAGGCATATACAATCTGGTCTTATACTTGTTCTGATACAGCTGCAGATCATTCTAAAGCTATTCAGGAAAGGTTCATTTCTGTCCTGTGAATGTATTTTTTTAGTATTAGTGATACTTATTCAAATGAGTATCTAGTTTCGATGTGTGTTGATACCAGTATGTCATCTTACCGGGGTAGTGAATACTGTATTCTGTGTACTCTAACGGATATATACTGTCAAAAACAAAGATGACAAAAAATGACTGAAAATTATGTAACTGAAACTGTTTTAGAGTGATATTTTCAAGGTATTTTGGTGTAGAATCTGTAATTACATAGGCAGTCATGAGATATGATCAACAATTTTACCCAAAATATCACTTACACAAGCGCTGCCAGATTTATCGCAATTGAATGGAAATGGCAATTTAAATGAGTAAATCACAAAGGCTGCAATTTTTAAGTACTATCATTTCCTCCACAAACAACAAAATCTCCTGTTTTATTCTGCATAAAACCTGCTAACCCTGTACAAACAGCATTTCCTCCACAAACAACAAAATCTCCTGTTTTATTTTGCATAAAACCTGCTAACCCTGTAGTTTAGATGTTAACAAACATGTTCTGAAATGCGATTCTTGTATTACTTTTTCAGTTAACATTTCAGTCTTTTTGTCAATTCTTCTGGATGCATTTAAAATGTAAACTTTGAACAGAATCCTGAAAATTGGAATTTCATATTTTTTTCAAATCATGCAGACCTAAGCAAAAGAAGAAGTTTAAATCTGTCAGCTGGACAAATTGTTGTAGGAGTAAAGATGTTTCGCTGCTCATCCAAGCCGCTTCTTCAGTTCTGGTCAAATAGCTGGTGGACACTGCCTTACTATCTGAAGGGAGGGACTAACTACACTGAAACTGTAAACAGCTATTGTCTCCAGTTTCTATTCAGACCTAACTTACCTTAACTAACTTAGACCTTTATATTCTTTGGTCTTACATGTATCATTCATTCACCATTAGGGTTGTCAAAAGTAGCCAAAATCAGTTATTAATCAATACTAAAACTAGTATCAAAACTAGATATTAATTTGAGCAGGTATTGATACTAAAATAGTCACATTCACAGGACAGAAATGCACCTTTCCAGAATAGCTTTAGAATGATCTTCAGCTGTATCAGATCAAGTATAAGACTACACAGACTAGTGCAGTTGAAACCAAACTTTACATGCAATATATAAAAAGACACATGTGGGTTTTTTTTGTTTTTTTCCTCACTATCTGACATGAAATCAGAAAACTTTTCCTGTTTTATGTCAGTTAGGATGATTTCTGTTTGCTGAATGCCAGAATAATGAGAGAAGAATTTTTATTTATTTATTTATGTTTTTAATTTTTTAATTTATTTATTTTATTTATTTTTTTACTTTCTCCAAAGTCAGATGTTTACATACATTTCATTAGCATTTGGTATCATTGACTTTAAACTGTATGACTTGGGTCAAATGTTTTGGATATCCTTCCACAAACTTCTCATAATAGTTGGCAGGAATTTTGGCCCATTCCTCCTAACACAATTTGTGTAACTGAGCCAATTTGTAGGCTGCGTTGCTTGCACATGCCTTTTCAAGTCTGCACATACATTTTCAATAGTACTGAGATCAGGGTTTTGTGATGGCCACTCCAAAACATTGTCTTTGTTATCCTTAAGCCACTCTGTAACCAGTTTGACAGTATGTTTCAGGTCATTGTCCATTTTGAAAACCCATTTGTGACCAACCTTTAACTTCCTGGTTGATGTCTTGAGATGTTGCGTCAGTATTTCCACATAGTGTTTATTCGTCATGATGCCATCTATTCTATGAAGTGCACCAGGCAGAGTGGCCTTTCAGCCAATGTTGGTACAGTACTCATCTCACTGTGGACAATGACACACTCTTACCAACTTCAGCCAACATCTTCACAATGTCTTTTGCTTTTGTTCTTGGTTTGAGCCCCCCCAAAGCACATTTATCTCTTGAGCATAGAACCTGTCTCCTTCCTGAGCAGTATGATGACTGGACATTCCCATGGTGTTTATTCTTATGGATAATTGTTTGAACAGATGAACGTGGCACCTTCAGGCATCTGGAAATTTCACCCAAGGATGTACCCAACTTGTGAAAGTCCACAATTCTCTTCCTGATATCTTGGCTAATTTCTTTTAATTTTACCATGATGTTACACAAAGAAGCCTTATGTTTCAGGTTTGCCTTCAAATACATCCCACAAATGTGTCTCTAATTAATCAAAAAGCTTCCAAAAGCATGACATCATCATCTGGGTTTTCCCAAAGTGTTCAAATGCATAGTAATGTTACTGTATGTAAACCTGAAAAAAATCGTCAAAAAATCCTTCACTCATTATTCTAGAATTTTGCAAATCAAAATAATTTTTGTAATCCTAATCGACCTAAAACAGGAAAAGTTTAGTTTCTCAGAAAAAAAGCATATGTCTTTTTACATAGTGTATGTAAACTTCTGGTTTCAACTGTATGGATGGATGTAACCATGGGTCACTATGGAACCGGAGCAACGAAGGATTACACAGATAGAAGACCATATTGTAATATAAAAGAAAGTAGCAAGATTTAATGTTGAAAATCACATTCTATTGTCTAAAGAAAGACAGCTTTTTTTTTTTTTTTTTGTAACTTAAATTTTTATTCATTTTTACAAAAAAAATCAATCAATATATGAACACAAAACATAAAACACAAAACGTGCCTGGGAGCACATACTAGTCACTTTGCTTGAATAACATCCATTTTCCCCATTTTTTGTTCATTTGTGGCTCCTGTAGTCTCAGTCTGTGTGTAAGTTTTTCCATCACAAATATGTCCTCAATCGTCGTTGTCCATTGTTCCTTTGTTGGTGGTACATTCGTCCCCCATTTCCTCGTTATACATTTTTTGGCTGCAATCAACATCACTTTTACAAGGTATTTATCACATTCAGTAATACTGTCATCCCGAAAGTTACATAGGTACAGAATTTCTGGTTTCCATAATATTGTGTATCCCAGGACTTCACTTATCACTTTACACACATTTTTCCAAAATTCCAACAGTTTGGAGCATTTCCAAAATATGTGTGAATGGTCAACATTCATTTCCCCACATTCTCTCCAACATTTTTGAGGTATCTGTAATTGTTTACTTTTCAGCTGAGGTGTAAGAAAGAATCTAATCAAATTTTTCCAGGCAAACTCCCTCCAGGCCTGAGAGCTGGTAGTTGTTTGGTGTGTCCTCCACATATTTAGCCAATCTTCATCCCCAATTTCTATATTAAACTCTTTCTCCCATTTGGATTTTACTTTTTGGGTTGTATGCTTATCTTCACTTAACATGGCTTTATATATTACTGAGATTATTCTAATATTGCTATCCCTGTAAGCTTTAGTCATTATTTGGATCACGTTGCTCTCTCCCCTGGAGGGTTCCGCCTGTATTTCCTTCTTATAATATTCCCTCATCTGTAGATAGCGAAAAAAGTCATATTTTGTAAGTTGGTATTTTTGTGCCAAACCTTGGAAACTCTCCAGCTTCCCATTATTTTCCAAAGCACACCAAGCTGTAATTCCTTTAATTGTCCAATTTTTTAAAGTTTGATCAAATTTAGCTGGCTTGAATTTATCGTCGTATGCTATCCATTTCAATTTTTTTGCATGATTTTGAATTTTACTTGTCCGAAGATATCTAAACCAAATTTCAAATGTGTGTTTGGTTATCTGGTCAAGCTGGCTTTTATTTTTTTCATATGCATCTTTATCTCCGAGGAGGTGTTGAATAGGCATTTTCAAGTTTCCAATTTCTATATCTTTCCACTTACCACTATAATATGGATTACACCAGCAATAGATGTATTTCAATTGTGCTGCTTGATAATATACCTTCATCTTTGGTAGTGCCATCCCTCCTTTCTCTTTGGGAAGCTGGAGAGTTCCGTACTTCACCCTGGGTCTCTTACTCTCCCATATAAACCTTGATATTATTCTGTCCCATGTTGTAAATTGAATTTGGGTAACTTCTACTGGTAATGCTTGAAATAGAAACAGGAACTTGGGTAAGATATTCATTTTTACAATTTCGATCCTGGAACTGAGATCTAATGTTAATGTAGTCCATCTTTCAATATCTTTTTGTACATTCTCTTGAACTTGCTTATAATTTTTATTATTAATGTTGGAAATATCTTTGGTCAGAATCATTCCCAAGTATTTTATTGACTCCATGTTCCAGTTTAATTTGTAGGATTTTTTAATATCTTGAGAGGGGTGAAGTTGAATTTTAAAAGCTGTGTCTTTGAAATATTTATTTTATATCCAGATAAATGCTCAAATGTTTCCAAAAGTTTCAGAAATTTAGGTAAGGATGTATTTGGGTCTTCCAGGTATGCAATTACATCATCTGCGAAAAGTCCAATCTTATGTTCTACTCCATTTATCTTAACTCCTTTAATTTCTTGATTTTGTCGTACTGCCTGTGCTAGAGGTTCGATAAAGATTGCAAAGAGCGTGGGCGAGAGGCTACATCCCTGTCTAGTTGATCTTTGTAAAATAATTTTATCTGTAAGATTCCCATTTATTTTTATTCTAGCAGTTGGCTGCTTGTATAATGTTTTGATGATTTGTATAGATTTTTCATTAAAGCCCATTTTTTCTAATACTTGGTACAAAAATTTCCAATCCACGGAGTCAAACGCTTTTTCAGCGTCGATACTTAACAAAACTGTACTTCTTTTTTCCCTCTGTGCCCTTTCAATTATATGTAGAGTTTTCCTAATATCATGCGTCTGGCGTTCATTGATAAATCCTGTCTGGTCTTCATCGATTAAGTCTGATATGAATGTCTTAAGTCTTTTAGAAATTATCGAAGTGTATATTTTATCATCAATATTCAGTACAGAAATTGGTCTATAGTTAGCACAGCATTCCTTATTTTTCCCTGGTTTAGGAATTACTGATATTATTGCTTCGGACCAGGATGCTGGCATTTTATTTTCTTTTAGAGTCCAGTTTAAGGATTTACATAGAATTGTTACTAATTCAGTCTTAAATATCTTGTACCATTCGGCTGGAAAACCATCGTTACCTGGCGATTTGCCATTTTTTAACAAGTTTATGGCTTTCAAAATTTCCTCCTTCGTTATAGGAGCTGTTAAAGTGTTGTTTTGATCAGTGCCAATTGATGGGAGGTCTAGTGATTGGAGAAAGTTCTTCCTCTCATCCTCGTCTGGAGAAGAAGATTGAGTGTAGAGACTTTCATAAAAAGCCTTGAAAACAGTTTCAATTTCCTCTGGTTTATGAGTTACCACATTAGTACATGGATCCCTAATTTTATAGATTGTGTTTAATGATTGTTGTTTTCTTAACCTTTTAGCTAGCAATTTTGTTGATCTTGGTCCCGTTTCGTAATAACTCTGTCTAAAATAGATGTGTTTCTTTTCCATTTCTTCTTCTAATATGTTATTAATAGATTTTTTTTGTTTCTTTAATTTGTTGATTAATTTCTGGTGTTCTAGTTTTTATATATTTATGCTCCAGTTCTTTGAGTTTTCTGGAACAATCTTCATAAGCTTGCATTTTTATTTTTTTCAACCAAGTTGTTTTAGATATTAATTTACCTCTGGCTACTGCTTTCAAGGCATCCCACACCACTGTTGGATCAACCCCTCCATTATCATTTTGCTGTATATATTGTTTTATTTCGTCTTTTATTTCTTGTACTATTGCTTCGTTGTTCAAAATTCCTATATTTAATTTCCACAAAGTTTGTTTTTTCCTACTGGAAATATTAATTTTCATATTCAGTGGATTATGGTCCGACACATCTGCGCATCCAATTCTGCATTGTTCTACTTTATATTGATCTGCTTTGTTTATAAAGAAATAATCTATCCGTGAGTGGACTTTGTGACTCTGGGAGTAGTGGGTATAGTCCCTCTGAAAGGGATTGAGAGCTCTTATGATGAGTGCATGTGCAGTTTTTCTTTCTCTAATCAGCAATAAATAAATGCAGAAGAAACAGCGCAACAAACATAAGTTATTTTTTTTTAGTTATGTATTTTACACTATAATATGCAACTCAGTGTAAAAGGATTCTAAGATTCAGAATACAGTACTCCTGATTGGTTCGTGTAATGGAATACATTGCAAAATACATTTTAATGCTGATATTCAGTATTCTGTAACTAAATACATTTTCAAAGTATTCTTGCCATCATTGCTTATCCTGCATGTCCCTCTTGAGCTTCCGTAGCCGTGAGCTCGGAGTCTCGTACACAATATATCTGTGTGCAGTCTTGGCATGTTTTGCTTTGTGATGAAATGTCAAATGTAACCAGAAAAGCCTGTGTTGTGCTGTTCATCTAATCCCAGGATCATCTCATAACAGAAGTCTAGCTTTGAAGTTTCCTGTGCTCAAAATGCTGACTTAATTAAACTGCCCGGGGGTGTGTCTGGAACTAGTGTGGGTGGGGCAGGTACAAATCACTTTTAACTTTCACTAGAGGTAGTGAACACGAGGCTGTCAGGGTTAGGCAACTCAATGACATTTACATTATTAGATTAATTACTATTGAAGATGAGATCTCATCTTCGATAGTTTTGACAACCCTAGTGACAAACCTAATGAAAAAAACATGCACTGTAGGTAAACTCTCCAGCAGCTAAGGTAGTCCTAATCAAATCTATGCCAAAATCGGGGGTTAGCTCTCCAGTAGCTGTGGTGCAAACTGCACCCATCAGGGAGCAGTTTGCACATTAGTGGCATTGAAGAATGGATAAAATGTAGAGGACAAATTTACCTATGGAGAGAATAAAGCGTACCATACCTCAACCTTAAAATTCTTTTTTCGAGCTTTCTACCATGTTATATTGTTGTAATTTTATCAAAGAAGACGTTTTATATGTCATCCATACATGTTGAAGTTGAGCAATTGGAGGGGGCCCAGAGTGTTAAAAATTAGAGTGAAACTTGTAAAACATGTTAATACATTGTTTTTGGTAAATATAGCCAACCAGGGTGATGACAGGCTCTTAAAAGGAAGTACTATATAAATTACATGCATTATAAATAGCTTGAAACAAGACAGCAATACTGACTGTATAATTATATAAACTACTTAAATCAAATGAAGTTGATATTTTTTGCAGCATAAGTATTTTCCATACACATTTTCACTAACTTGTCTTTTGGGTGTCCATCTACAGCTGTTCAGAGGCAACGTGGACAACAACACTCACAAGAAGAATGTGTTTGAGCCGCCGTTTTATGCCCGTTACGTGCGCATCCTGCCCTGGCAGTGGCACGAGCGCATCACCCTGCGCATGGAGCTCCTAGGCTGTGATGACTAGTCCTACTTCAGTCCCTCCAGCCACATCAAGCCTCCCTCCAGCCCCCTCAGCCTGCCTCTAGCCCCATCCAGCCCTCAAAGACCCCCCTTCAACCCCCTCAGTCCTTCTCAGCCAACTCAACGCTTCTCTAGACCCCTTCCATCTCCCTCAGCCCCCCTAAGACCCTGTCAACCCCTCTCAGGCCCGCCTTACACCTTCAGCCTCTCACAGGCCAACTCAAGCCCTCCTCAGGCCCCTTCCAGTCCTCCCTTAGGTCTTCCTCAGGCCCCCTGCAGCCTCGCTCCAGTGCCCTCTGGTTTCCTCTTCGGTCCCTCTCAGCCCTTCTTGAGCCTCCCTCCAGTCCCTCAGGCCCCCTTCAGTCCCCTCAAGCCCCCTCATGCCCCTCACAGTCCTCCTCCATCTCCTTCAGTCCTCCACAAGCCCGTCGCAGACCCCCTCCAGCCCCCCAGCCCCCCAGGCCCTCCGCAGCCCCCGTCCAGTTCCCTCAGGATCCCTCAAGTCCCCCAGGCCCCTTCCAGCCGCCATGTTCATGTTTTAAACGTAACAGTTGCAAGTTAAATTTTCACTAACAGCATATGTATAGCATAGGGAAATAAATGTTTACTTAATGTAAGTAGGGCTGCACTACATGTGAAAAACACAATACCTTGCAACATTGATTAGTATTGATATATACTATATATTGAAAATATTTGAATATACTTTAGTAGTTTAGCTGTTCAAAAAAATGGCTTAAAGAGGGTGTATTAAGCAAAATCCACTTTTTTCTACCATGTTATAACAATGTTCCCTCATCAAAAATATGCCTGAAGAGGTTTTAGATATCATTCATGCATGTCTAAGTATTTAAGCGATCTCTCCCGAGCCCTATTTGAACCCTCCTTATAGTGAGCTGTACAGTTCTGTTGAAAACTCAGCCCACAAGCCTACATCATCCATGTTCCCACGCATCAATTCTTCATAAATATATAAAAGCATGATACAAAACAATACACTAAAATTTGACAAACCTGATGTGCTGTAGTTTCATCAACAGGATGCACACTGGTTGTGATAGCGCTTTGACGGGGGAGTGTGGAAAGGTGGGGGGACACATCAAAAACAAAAGTAAAACTTAGTGAACATGTTAATACAATACATTGTTTTATGCAAATATAGCCTCAAAACAATAAAATGAAACATGATTATCTAAATATGTTACGTGTTTACTATTATTACTCCATAGAAGTGTAATATACCCTCTTTAACAAGACCAAAACAAGGCAGCAAGTTAGACTAAATTAAGAAAATCTGACTTAGTTTCTTAGGATATTGATTATTCTATTACAAACTGCTCATATTTTTACACTGCCAGTTTTCTAGTTAAAATATTTGACACAGTTTTGTCTACACAGGTGTTGCATTTTCAAAATATCTGGAATTGTTTACAGTAAATGTGAAGTATTAGAAGTGGTTTTAAGTTTTTTGGTTTTTAAAAAAATATATATATTCTTTGTGGATCTGTAACTGTCATCAAATAAACAGTTGTAAAAGGTTGCCCTGTCATTGTCTTGTGTCTTGTGTGTGTTTTGCTGTGAAGCGTTACTTAGATCCATGGGTGTGCTTCTAGACATGAAGGCAGCCGAATGAGGCCACAGGCTCTAGACCAGTGGTTCTTAACCTTGTTGGAGGTACTGAACCCCAACAGTTTCATATGCACATTCACCGAACCCTTCTTTATTGAAAAAAAAAAAAAAAAAATTCAAATTCAAGACATATGTATGTTTTACTGGTGCACAAAATAAATTGTGCATTAACATCACTCTGTTCAAATAATAAAACCAGTACTATGCATGAAATCACTACTAATTACTTACATACCTTTTTACAAAGACTTGACCTTTTTAAATACTACCACACTGAAATTATTTTAATTTTAATTTTTTTTTTTGTATTGTATTATGTATTCCAATAATGAACTTACTGTATTTGTGCTATTTATTATTTTTAACATTTTAACACACACCCGTCACCTAATTTCCATCAGGCTAGAATAATAATGAATATTTACTGCAGATCAGTGTGACTTCTGCTGTTGCCTTTGAGAGACCAGTTCAGAAATGCATGGTTTCACCTTGGCCACTCTCATGTCATTTTCACAGTCAAAGTCTGTTCCTTTTCTTCGTTTTTATGTTGTTTTATGTTTTTATGCCATTCAAACGGCTCATTTAAGTCGGGCGGGTACTTCGATAAGCACATCAAAGGGTGCATTTGTCGAATTGGGACACAGCCAGCATCCACGAATCATGTGAGTCGGGTGCGTGTCTTGACCTCCGCCGAACCCCTGAGACTGACTCACCGAACCCCTAGGGTTCGATCGAACCCAGGTTAAAAAACACTGCTCTAGACAAAGCAGTAGTAGGGTAACCATCACAAAGACCTATTGTTTAGAGAGGAGATGGGCAACGCAAACACAGCAAAGATGAAAGCCTTACCTAATCTGCTACCAATCAGACTTCACCACGGTAACAAGGCAATGAAATTATATTATGCACAGACTAACTGTGACACCTTAAAGCAAGAATATACTTATGTACTTTTCCTGACCAAAACTTTAGCCAAGTGGTTCGTAAACTTTTCACACCATGTACTGCCATCTAAGAAACAAAAAGGCTTTTTGAGTTCCACCAAATCTAAATCAGGTCTATGATAGAACTATGCTAGGTAGGCTTGTCACAGTAATTATTATATTGACTTACAATATATGACAGCTGGAGCAATATATTTTGTGACTCAATATTTATTTCAAAACTCACCAGGCTTTACAAATGGATTACTTTTCATCTAGAATTATCATAGTATTTGTTCACAACAATAATGATGTCAGAAAAGTGGGTTCCATAAGTGGTTGTCCAGAACACATTTTGTCTTTTTTTGTTTTCTTAACTAATGCATGGAGCTTTCAAAGAAGATCACGCATTGACATTGACTTCTTCCTAGATCACCACCACTGACTTGAAGCAAGTTTTGCCCAGTGAGCTTTTGCAATACAGACTTTAATTCATTTGAAATCAAAATCTTCATACAAAGAGATATAAATTCTCAAAGGACAATGTATTTTGGAAATGCAAAATGCTTAAGTGGAATTCTCATTCTCAACACACCCAACGGCCTTATTCGAATTACTTGATTGGCCTTTTCCAGTCTTTTTGGCTCCAAAATCTCATGTGTGTGCCACCATGCTGCTAATATAATCCCAACAATAATGACCCCACTCCTGATTTCCTAACTTTTGGGACACTGTTGATAGACCACCCTTCTTTTTAAAACACTCAAACTAAGCTATTAGTTTGAGTGTATGCTGAAATTAAAAAAGCAAAACTTCAAGTGAGTGTTCGCCTTCAGGAGGCCTTATTGTTCATTTATGTAATTTCTCTTTTTCTTTATATTTCTTTTCTTTTTTTTTTTTTTTAAATGTATCGTTGCCTCATCACTGCAAGGATTTTAATGGTATGCATTGTGTTCTTAACTGTCACTGCAGGAAAACTTTGGAAGGGTTCCGGCATTAATTTCTTTTCATGTGACTCAAAAGAACTTGACCTGTTCCTCGTGTCCCCAACCACAGCCCTGAAGATCAGCACATGAGCAGAAGGACAACTCCGGAGATGAGCTGTAGCCAAAGAGACATCAAGCTATATGTGGAAACTAGACCCATGTGTGGTTAGAGGGAGGACAAAGGGACAGAAGACAGGCAATGGAAAAGATTTAACTGAACTGTGCCATTTATCTTGTGATTACAAATCTTATTGGGTATGGTTAAACTGAAATGAACACAACAGCACTCCTTAAAAATGAACAGTTGAATTTGCCAAATTTTGGATCTACACCATTAACATTTCTCTGCATATTCTGTTTGTGATGGTGATTGTTTATGAAGTATGATTAATGAATAATCAAAAGGGAGAACGTATCATGGGAATGTAAACAAATGTCTAAGCAGATTACAAATTCAAAAGTATTTCTGAGGGGAGAGGAGCTCAAGTTAGTACAAGAGTTCAAGTATCTCGGTGTAGTTCTCGACTCCTCCCTCACTTTCAAAAAACATGTTAAAAAAATCTCCAAAACAATTCAATTTAATCTTCACAACTTCCGACATATTAGACAGTTATTGACATTAAAGGCAGCAAGAATGTTTCTCCATGCTCTGATCTTTTCACATATCAAATACTGCTTCACTAATTGGACCATGACCAGTGACACCACACTTGATTAAGATTGAATCACTGTATAAAAGAGGACAAAAAATCTTTGCTAAGAAACCAATTTCATATCACCACTGTCAAATTCTTGAAACATATAATTTATTGAGCTTTGAAAATTTCAAACACTTTAAGTATGCTTGTACAATATACAAAATCCTCCATGGACTTGCACCACCACCACTACAAGAATTCATTAAACAAAAACTTACCACTGGCAGGAATACCAGGGCGACTACTAGAGGTGATTGTGAGGTTCCTTATAGACGTACCACCTTCGCACACTCAGTCCTCTCAGTCAGAGGCTGTAACATCTGGAATAACATCCCTCACACAATAATAATAATGGCTTACACTTGTAATGCGCTTTTTCAAAGCCTCAACAATAAGAGAATCCTCTACGTATAACACCTTTAAAACTCACCTTAAAAAATGGCTCAAATCTAATCAACATTGCTCCCATTAGAGCTGTTCAGACCTCATGTACATGATACATATACGTATGTAGCATTACCATGATTGTCTGAACAGACTCATATTTTACTGTTGTTGTTGCGCGGTGCATGCATACATATATGGATGTAGGCATGCACCGCATACATGTACCCGGCAATCTATGCTGTTACTGTTTTTTACTGTTAAGTAAATATGTATATATGTGATGGATTCAAAATATATATTCAAGTTATATTATGTTATCTCACTGTTCATTTTAAAGGTACTGTAATGTAATGTTCACTCTTTATTAGTCATTACTATTAGTTATAGTCAGTTCACTACTTTATTTAGTCATTATATTCAACTATGTAAACTATGTAATCTGCACTAATGTTTGTTCTTGAGTCTTGCAGAGAATGTCTTTTGAAAGTGCAGGATCCCACGGGAAGAAGGTCACTGTGAAACTGAAACAGAAACATCATGGGAGGATGTTTTGTGGAAAGAGTGACCTTCTGGAAATGCAAAACCAAAATATAATTAAAGCCGCAAGCGGCATCGAACGGCCCTCGCGGGCCGTGCTTCGCACTCGGCCGACCCGGCACTCCCTGTGGGTGGCGCTAATGTGCCACTTGTCCCTTTTGTATTGCGGCTTTGGGCTGCACTTGTCACCAAACAAGTCAAAACACATTTGAAGTGCTGATGCACAAAATGCAAAAACATGGGTTTTCCAGGCATCGCCATGGCAACACCGTGCAAAATACAAACTTGGCCCCTCGGACTTTTTTGACGGGGACGACCTGAAGAATCACTGTGCCAAATTTTGTGTTCGTCGTTGACGGCAATATGTCGTTATAAGACTTTGAAATGTACGAAAATTTGGAAATTTTCCCATTAGGATAACATGGGCGCTCTCGCGCATCGCCATGGCAACCCAGTGAAAAATATGACATGGGTCTGATTGACTTTTTTGATCAGGATGACATGAAGAGTCATGGTGCCAAATTTCACATTATTCCATGAAACTAATATTATTCCCATGAATGGGAAAAATTGGGAGGTTTCCCATTAGGATAACATTGGCAGTTTGGCGCATCGCCATGGCAACACGGTTCAAAAGACAACATAGGTCTGATTGACTTTATTTATTGGGATGACCCAATGGAATTTTGTGTCAAATTTGGTAACATTTGGGAAAACTAAATTTTCGGTCCTCCATACAAATGTATTAGATGTTCTGTAGGGGGCGCTATCGCGCCAATTTAGTTTCTGTGATAATGAGTAGCTTTGGGCCCGAAAGTTTTACAACTGATTCGAATTTGAGCCAAATCGGACTTTGCATGCGCAAACGGGAGCAAATTTTGACTTTTGAAAATTGCTAAAATTCCGATGGAAATTTGCGGCGTCGCCGCACGGAAACCGTAAAAGGGATCATCATAAATTGGATAACTTTTGATGCCCCACTTGTCTAGATGATGCACAGTGAATTTCAGCCCTGCAGGTGAAGCACTTTCAGAGGAGTTGACGAAAATGCGACGTCAGCGAAAACGCTGACTTTGCATTTTGGAATTTTCAATCCAAGATGGCCGACTTCCGGTGTGTCAGAGGGCGTGGCCATAATAATGTTTTTTTTTTTGGCATCACTTGAAGAATGCGTGTACCGAATTTCGTGGCTCTACGGCAAAGTTGACATCGGGACGTCTCCCATTGACGCAATGTATTTTGACTTTTGCAGGGGGCGCTGTCGCGCCATTTTTTTATGCCCAATGATGCACCACATAAAAACATAAATTTTTCGCCAGACCTGAATTTTGGGCAAAATTTGGTGAGTTTTTGAATATGTTCAGGGGGTCAAATTACTGCTCAAAGAGCAGAAGAATAAAAAAAAAAATAAAAATAATAATATTTTTAGCAAAAACAATATATCCGATAACATTACAATGACATATTATATGTTTTTTGAAAGCTCTCAACTTTCCCCACGTCACCGTGGGGTCAATGGCGAATGACAAGCGCTAACGCGCTCGTCATTCGCCATGGCGTCGGGTTCCGCCATCGGGTTCCGCCATTGAGTCAGCGTCAACATTGAGTCAATGGGCTTCGCCCATTGACTCAATGTTGACGCTGACATGCTAGCAAGAACAAATATGTATGTCCCATGCCTACGGCATGGGTTGCTAGGACACAGGAGTCTGTGCAAGGTCGCGGTGCTGCCCTGAAGAGAGTCTGCAACGATGAGTGCTTCGCACTCATCGTTGCGGAAGCAATAGGCCCTACGCCCTGTAGGGGCTCGGGCCTAATTCTCTGTGAATTTCGTCATATGTTTTTACACTGCTTGCCCCCCCCCCTTCAGATGTGTATGTAACTAGGGTTTCCTAACTTTAATAAAAGAGGTGAAAGACGGTCTGGGCCCCAGAGAGGGTGGTGGTTTGTAACTGGGGTTTTTTGCCTCTCCGCTCTTTCTCCTCAATGTTGAGACAAAATAATCTCTCTTGTCTTCTCTTCTCTTTTGAACTCTAATATAGGTTGTGAACCTATCAATATGTATGAATGTTTTAGGACCTGAGGGCGCTCTGTAAACTCTAGTGTCTTGGTCGTCTCTGAGCGGCAGGAGACGACTAACACATCTGGACTGAACTGGCTTTAAACTAAATTAACTTATTTATTAGAATACTACAGCACTTTAGCCGCACTTTATAAATAGGCACTGACCGTATGGAGTGTGAATTTTTTGTGATCTGTGGAGTTGTTTGATTGTTGTTTGTGTTGTCCTGTCTCTTGTCCCGTTTTAGATGTTGAGGAACTGCGAATGAAAATTAGCTGTGCAGCTAACTTCAGCACATTTACACGTGTATTTTTTACTATGTGCATTGTCACTTTTAAATAAATAAATAACCAGTAAATACATTAAAAATGTGCATTCACGTTGTGAAGAAAATATTCTTATCATATGTCTTTGTGTAAATGCATTTTATCTGTGTCAGTCTGCAAGACCCGTGAAGGCGCTGTCCCTATCCTATATCCTAAATTCTATGTTGTTCTACCTGTTTAAGTGTAAAAGCTGAGTAACTTATGGGTGTGAAACAAATGTCACTCTGTTTTGAAATGTATGTCGCTTTGTCATTTTGGTATAACTGCTCAGAGCTCAGATGCTCTAAGGAAGAGAGTCAGGGAGACTTGCTTGGGAACCAGTCTGTAGCTAGGGCAGGCCTGGGCCGTGTCCTGTCTGTATCAGCTCTAACAAAGAATAAACCTTTTTTGTATTTCAAAACTCACCGGGCTTCGAAAATGGATTATTATTAATCAAGAGACATGTAGCAATTTTTTCCACAACTATACTTTGGAACATTCTCATATTTTATGCCATACTTTCTTTCTTTCTTTCTTCTGTTCTCCATTAACTACAAGGCCTGTAACCTGACAACACCCTTCAAGACAAAGACAATCACAGTGAAACAACCACTGCAGCTGAACGGTCTGAAGCCAGGAGATAATTATCCACCCGGACCTGAACATTAAACATTGAACATTAAAAATACACATTTCATTACAATTACATTATAAAACTAACTTTGTTCATCATTAACATTAGCTGTAAAATACAATACAATGTCCCCAAGTCCAATGCATTAAGTTTCCTACAGTCGACACAAATTTTAAATATCATTATATGGAAGCTGATTCCACTTTCTGATGGTTTGAAAAGAAAAAGGCCGTCTGAGCAAGGTGGAAAATCTTTTTGAAACTATGCAATTTTGGTTCACAGAGGAGAGAATGGATTGGGTAGTTTGTTCAGAACCAAGTTTAATACATTTTTTCAGTGGAGGTGAAGCTGCGCATTATTAATAATTTTGAATAAGTTCCTTAGATTTTAATAAAGAGTTAAATTGTCAAAACTGAGCATTTTGCATTTACTTATTTATTACAGTGGTGATAACAAAGTGTTTTTTATTGAGTGCCTTTAATGCTTAATTATAGATGGATCAGGGAAATTTGAGTGCGCTCTCATTGGCCTGAGAGTAGAAGGGCACACAGAAGATCATGTGTGGGATAATCATGGCACTGAAATATGTGAAAGTGGCCTCAACTCTCAAGCTCTTCCTCATGTGCCTTAGGGAAGAGATGTTGTCAGATTGAGTTGCGTACTTTTTAATATTCTTTTGGAAAGACAATGTTTGGTCCAAATGAACCCTTAGGTACATTGTCTCTGTACCTAAGGGTTGGAACCAATTACCAATTTTTTCCATAGATGAGGATAATGTAGTGGCCCCTTGCTGCACATCCCTTCCATGTGGGTAGATAACAGCATCATGATGATGGGCTGCAAAGAAGACATTGAACTGTTTATTCCTACACAATGGAGAGATACAGTTTTACCCAATACAATGTATCAATTGAAAGATTGTACTGAGAGAGTTTGGGCAGGAGGACAGAGTGGTTCACTGTGTCGAAGGCCTTTCGTAGGTCTAGAAACACAGCACCCACTGTACCCCTCTGTCCAAGCTAACTCTAATGCTCTCTGTCAGGTAGCTTAGGTAGGTAAGACAGCTTTGGTGGAATGATTGGTGTAAAAGCCAAATTGCACTGGATGCAAGAAATTATTGTTGTTTAAATACTGTTAACTGTTCTTTAATTGTTCTCACCAGGATTTTTGATACTACAGGCAATATAATAATAGGTCTGTACTGTAGTTGTTTATTTTCATTTTTGCTACCAGCTTTGTGAATTGGTGTTGACTGCTGCTTTGAAATCACTAGGGAACACACTTTAATTGACTGAATCTCCCTGTGTTTTTGATGAGTGTGCTGCCAACACCCCAATAGTCTTTGGCCTTTGAATTTGATAAGGACTGTATAAGTTTATCAGTTTTAGCCTGGTCAATACAGTTGAAACTTAGGGTAGTACTGGAAGAAGGGGCAAGTGGTACAAAAAGAAGAATAGGTCCAGAAGTTTGTTGTGTGATTTTGCTCACAGAACCTATAAAATAACTGCTGAAATGTTCAGCAACTGCTAGACATCTGTAAAGTAAGTTCCATCTGTTTTCAGCTCTATCATTCTGCACTTAGGTTTCCCTCTTCCACTTAGTTTACCCATTTGTTTGCCAGAGTTGTTTAGAATTTCCTTTGGCCTATTTGATGATATTAAGAGAGAATGTTGCTCTAGCTTTTCTAACTTTATTACTTCATTTAAAACCCCTTAGAGAGCAGAGTCTCTGGTTTGCATCAATTTCAATAGATCATCATTCATCAAACGCAGAGGGTTTTCTTTATGCTTTGGCTTTGTTTTCCCTACTAGAATATAAAAACAAGCTGCTGGAACATTTATATTAAATCACTGGATGCGAGATGCTGGTATTTATTTTTGATGGGGTTGCCGATCTTGACAGCTAATCAGTTCTATAGAGACTACAGAGCTGTTTTAAAGCCCCTAGAGAATTGTTGAAGTGTTGACTTGTTTGTCACCTGAACACTGAACACTTCACATGGACCTACTTTTTAACTTTTCCCAAATTCCCCATTGAAATGAATGGGATTACTGCTTTTCTAGACCACAGACCTGTAACTTCTTCTTCAAGAGGCTCCTACAGTATTGTTCAAAATAATAGCAGTACAATGTGACTAACCAGAATAATCCAGGTTTTTAGTATATTTTTATTGCTACATGGCAAACAAGTTACCAGTAGGTGCAGTAGATTCTCAGAAAACAAATAAGACCCAGCATTCATGATATGCATCCCCTTAAGGCTGTGCCACTGGGCAACTCGTTGAAAGGGGTGTGTTAAAAAAAATAGCAGTGTGGCATCCAATCAGTGAGGTCATCAATTTTGTGAAAAAAAAAACAACAAAAACGGTGTGAATCAGGTGGCCCCAATTTAAGGATGAAGCCAGCACTTGTTGAACATGCATTTGAGAAAAATGGGTTGTTCAAGACATTGTTCAGAAGAGTGGCCACAGTACACAGTGAAGACAATGAAGCATGGTGGTGCAAGCATTATGATATGGGCATGTTTCTCCTACTATGGTGTTGGGCCTATTTATCGCATACTGGGGATCATGGATCAGTTTGCACATGTCAGAATACTTGAAGAGGTAATGTTTCCTTTTGCTGAAGAAGACATGCCCTTGAAATGGGTGTTTCAACAAGACAATGACCCCAAACACACAAGTATACGAGCAAAGTCTTGGTAAATTAAATGTTATGGAGTGGCCAGCCCAATCAAGAACTTGTGGGGTGATTTGAAAAATGCTGTTTATGAAGCAAAACCAAGAAATGTAAATTTATTTATTTATTTATTTAGAAAAGGGACAGTGCATATTAATGAACATAAGATACATATGTAAATATGCCAGATTTTAGCCGCAGGCTAGTTTCCATCTGTTGTCCCTGGACAGGTTGATGGTCACATTTAACATAAAATACCACATACACAAAATACAGTCAAATACAGAAAAAGGACAGAAGCCAAGTCAAAAACATAAACTCAGGAGGGTTACTACAACTTTTAAAGTGCTGTGTGTATTGCACAAGTCCTAAAGTGCTGTGTGTATTGCACAAGTCCTAAAGTGCTGTGTTTATTGCACGAGTTCAAAAGTGCTAAGTGTATTGCACGAGTTCTAAAGTGCTAAGTGTATTGCACAAGTTCAAAAGTGCTAAGTGTATTGCACGAGTTCTAAAGTGCTAAGTGTATTGCACGAGTTCTAAAGTGCTAAGTGTATTGCACGAGTTCTAAAGTGCTAAGTGTATTGCACGAGTTCTAAAGTGCTAGGTGTATTGCATAAGTTCTAAAGTGCAAAGTGTATTGCACATAACCTAAAGTGCAAGGTGTATTGTACAAGTCCTATAAGTCGAGTATTTTATGTAAAGCTAAAACTGAGTAACTATGAATTGTGTTCACATGTTTGTGTTGATCTAAGCCACTCCTTTAAATACCTTTTAAATGTAGTAAAAGTGGGTGCCTCCCTTACAAAAGTGGGAAGACTGTTCCACTGTACACAACCTTTAAATGACAGAACATTTTGACCAAAAGTAGTTCTTCTCACAGGAACCTCACAGTCACCCCTGCTTGTGGCTCTGGTTGTTCGTGATGCAGTTTTGTATTTAATGTGTTCTTTTAGAGGAGGTGGTGCCAGCCCATGTAAGCACTTGTATATTAGACAGGCATTTTTAAATTTAATAAAGTTTTCAAAGTTCAACAAGTTATATTTTGAAAGGATATTACAATGATGGTAAGTGAAAGGTTTTTTGTCTAGAATTTTCAAAGCTTTTTTATATAAAGCTTCTATTGGTTTTAGGATTGTCACACCTGTAAGAGACCAGCTTGTTATGCAATAGCTTACATGGGAAAAGATCATACAGTGCAGAAACATCATAGCAGCTTCATCAGTCAGAGCTCTTCTTATTTGATTAAAATTAGAGATGTTAAAATTAAGTCTTTGAGATATCATTTTAACATGTTTTTTAAAGGACAGTGTGGAATCCAACAGCACACCCAGATATTTAAATTCTGTTACTAGTTTAAGTTCATGATCTCCAAAAAAAACATTAGAACGACTGATGTTCATAACTTTTTTGGAAAAGATCATGCAGACTGTTTTCTGTGTATTTAGGAGAAGGCAGGATCTGGTAAGCCAACTCTGAATATGTCTTAGTGCTGATGAGGGAGTTTGAGCTGCTTCTTCTGGCGATTTTGCACTTGTATAGATCACTGCATCATCAGCATATAACTGTATGTCCACATCCTCACAAACATCTGGCAAATCATTAATGAAAAGAGAAAATAAAATGGGCCCCAGAATCGATCCCTGGGGGACCCCTAGTGGACAGTCTACAAAAGACGATTTCACTCCATTGACCACAGTACACTGTTTCCTATTAGACAAGTATGAAGCCATCCATTTTATGGCAGAGTCAGAAAAATTAAAATAGTACAACTTTGACAGAAGTACAGTGTGAGGAAGCTGGCCCGAGTGATCAAAATAGGAGGCAGACTCAAAAGAAGTCCCATTAAACACATTTATTACCCGTGCAGTGGTACACCGTGGATAAACAAAAATATTACATATGTACAAAAATTAACGGTGCTCAACAAAAACTAAGCAACCAAACTTAAGCAACTGAAACAAAAGCCACGTGTACTCTGGCTACACAGGTGTTCTCCATCTGGCTAATTGGCCAGACTAATATACTTCCCTGTACTGGAAGCCCCTCCCCCGGTCTACTCCATTCCTTGTCCAGGGGCGGTGGGAGTATCATAAACACTATATTGCATAAAAACAGCTCTCGGGCCCAAGTCCTTTACCAAAAGTGTTTAACTAAACACAATATAAACACTTAATTCCAGAAATGAAAATATACAAAACATTAACACAAAGAAATAAACAAACTTAAGCCAGTTTTTCCCCCTCCACATGGTCCGGCCCACGACCCCACTCTAGCCTATAAAATGGCCGACATAGGGCACGCCCCCTCTTTGTCTGGACCATGTGGAGATACAGGTAAGATGATTGACTGAACTGAATAGACGCATTTAACTAAATAAAATATATTTAACTAACAAATGTGTGGTGCTTTAAACTGATAACAAAACAAACCCGGGATAGTTATATTTTGTTGGGTATTGAAGTTATTGAAAATGAACAAAGATGTGCAAACCAAATCATAATACTATTAAAAAGGGACAAAGGCCCACTTTGTCACATCAGAATCAGAATCAGAATCAGAATCAGAAGACTTTTATTGCCATAGTCTGTGAACACAGTTCACAAACTAGGAACTTGATACGGTGAAAAAGTGCAACATAAACACACTGAATAAATACAAATACAAATAAGAGCATGCACAAAGTTAAAAAGATATGCTTAAAAAATCAAATGAAATACTTAAAGGGAAAAAATATGTACAATAGCAGCAATAGCAGCAACATACAGTATGATTCACAACATCAAATGCTTTTCTCAGGTCTAAAAATACTGCTCCTACGTAATTATTTTTATCCAATTTACTTTTGACTTTTTCTTGAAACGTTATTATTGCAGACTCAGTAGAATGATGTTGACGAAAGCCGAATTGCATGGGATGCAAAGGAGTTGAGCCACTGTTGAGATGTTCAATTAACTGCTTTGCAACCCATTTTTCAAGTACTTTGGAAAACACTGGCAATATACTGATTGGCCTATAGTTATTTATATTATTTTTATCACCAGCTTTAAAAATCGGTGTTACAATAGCCATCTTCCAGGTCTGTGGTACAATGGAATGTTTCACAGATAAATTAATTAGATGTGCGATTGGACTTGCTAGAGCCATTTTGTGTGATTTCAAGAATCCAGCATCAAAACCCAGGTGATCCTTGGCTTTGGAGTTTTTCATAGTGCTAATAATATTTATAACTTCAGTCACTGATATTTGCTTTAATTGAAATATTTCTTGGTTTGTTGTAGAGACACATAATAAATCAGGTGTAGAAAAACATGCTGCTACTTCTTCCACAGACCGTATAAAGAAAGAGTTAAGCTCTTCTGCTAATAGAGCAGGATCTTTAACAAGCTCACCCCTGATCTTTAGTTCTAAATCACAATTTTTCCCTTTCTGCTTCACTAGAAGTTTATTAATATTCTGCCAGATTAGTGTTCCATTACCATTAGCGTTTTCCATAATTGCAATAAAAATTTTTGCTTTTGCCCTTCTCATTTCTACTATTACCCTATTTCTCATTGTTGTATAGATTAATCTGTCTGTGGTCAATTTAGATTGGATAAACTTTTTTAACAATTGGTCTCTGCTCTTCATAAGCTTAAGGCAATTTGAATTTAACCAAGGGACAGGTTGAGATTTTTTCCCTCTATGCTTTAATATTTTAGAAAAAAACATGTATATATCCTGTATTTCTTTAAGAAAAACCCCAGAACATATTTCAGTATCATCACATGATATTAGGTTTTCCCAGTTTAAGTCATTTAGAGCATTTTCAACATTTTGTTGTTGGTTTTTTGGGATTCCCCTTTCTGTCGGCCGTTTGCCCCTTTGATTAGAGGAGGCATTATTAAATCGTTGCTTGGTTAATTTTCTTACACAAAAAATGACATTGTGGTCTGAGAGACCCGTCAGTAGATTATAAGATTTTGTTATTCTTTCAGGCTTATTAGAGAAAAGCAAGTCAATTGTGGACGCAGAATGATTTGTAATTCTGGTCGGCTTGTCAATTAACTGAGTAAAATTATACTGATCAGTTAATAGTTTTAGATTTTTCCTGTCCTTTTTGTCATTCCAATTTATGTTAAAATCTCCAAATAATAATATTTCTTTTTTGTGATTGCACATTTTAAGGAGATTTTTAAATTGGTCATAAAAATCACATTTGGCTGAAGGTTTACGATAAAGACAAATTATGGTTAGTGACATTTCCAAAGAAAGAGATGTTTACACCAACACATTCTAATGTGTTACTGGGCCATATTATAGGATTACATTTATATTTATCTCTGACATATAACAATACACCCCCTCCTTTTCCTTGGGCTCTGTCCTTTCTAAAAACATTAAAACCTGGTAGAGCTATTGCCGATTCAGGGGAGGCACTGGTTAACCACGTCTCAGACAACCCAAAAAAATCTATATTTGAATTACAGATCAAGTGTTCCAATTGTTCTCGTTTTGATAACATACTACGAATGTTCAGGTGCCCGCCAAGTAACCCTTTCTTCTTGTAAATTGGGTCCCATATTAATCTAGCATGGTTAAGCGTGTTGAATATTCTCAGACGCCTATGTTTTTTGATTACTGGATTTCTGCACTTTATTGCTTTTATAACTGGATGGGCATCTGTGCCTGTGCTGTGAGAGAGTTCATTCACTCGCCCGCTATCCGGACCCATTGAGTGCGCCGCCGCCAAGCCCGAATTAGACCCTGGTAGAGGCTCCGCCGGGCACATCGCAGCCGCGTCACCGCTGGAAGAGGAGAACGCTACGCAGACACCGCCCGCAGGTCTCGGGGAGGCCCCCGGTAATGGCCCCGCCGGGCACACAGTCACCGCGACCCAGTTGGAAGAGGACGCCGCCGCGCAGACCCTCCCAGCAGTCCACGGGAAGGCTCCCGGTAACAGCCCCGTTGGGCACACAGCAGCTGCGTCGCACATGGAAAAGGAGGGCGCCGCGCAGACTCCCCCCGCAGACCACGGCAAGGCCCCCTGCACGGGCTCCGCCGGGCACACAGCCGCCGCGCCGCAACCGGTCACCACTGCAGAGACCGCCGCCAGTAAGTGTGGCAACCGTGTTGTTTGGTAGATTAACCTGCTGGTTCGTGGTTCGTTAAACAGCGATGGTCCGAGTATTTCTGATGGTACTGATAGTCCAAGCGACTGTAATGCCCAGGGAAAAGGCAGTGGGAGCGGTTCAGGTAGCGGGTGAAATGCCTTGTGAAATGAATTGTGTAATGTTGTTAAAGAATCATGGAGTGGAATAACAACTGAAAGGTGCCACAAGTTCATGCCACACAGATGTGAAGCAGTTATAAAAAACTGTGATCATACAACTAAATATTAGTTTAGTGATTCACAGGATTGCTAAATCCTACAAACAAAAATGTTTCTACAAAATAATTTTGAGTTTGTACAGTCAACGGCAGACACTGCAATTTTTTTTAACACACCCCTTTCAACTAGTTGCCCCATTGCAGAGCCTTAAGAGCGTACATATCATCAGTGTTGGGTCTTGTTTGTTTTCTGAGAATCTACTGCACCTACTGGTAACTTGTTTGCCACATAGAAATAAAAAAATATATTAAAAACCTGGATTATTCTCGTTATTCGCATTATACTGCTTTAATGTATGTCCTCCACTCATTACCTATATTAATGGCACCTGTTTGAACTGCTTATTGGTATAAAAGACACCTGTCCACAACCTCAAACAATCAGACTCCAAACTCCACTATGGCCAAGACCAAAGAGCTGTCATAGGACACCAGAAACAAAATTGTAGACCTGCACCAGGCTGGGAAGACTGAAATAGATAAGCAGCTTGGTGTGAAGAAATCAACTGTGGGAGCAATTATTAGAAAATGGAAGACATACAAGACTTCTGGGGCTCCATGCAAAATCTCACCCTGTGGGGTCCAAATGATCACAAGAATAGTGAGCAAAAATCCAAGAACCACACAGGGGGACCTAGTAAATGACCTGCAGAGACCTGGGGCCAAAGTCAGATAAGCTACCATCAGTAACACACTACGCCACTAGGGACTCAGATCCTGCAGTGTCAGACGTGTCCCTCTGCTTAAGCCAGTAGATGTTCAGGCCCATTTTATTTATTTATTTTATTTATTTAACCTTTATTTTACCAGGCAAAACATTAAGAACAAATTCTTATGTACAATGATGGCCTGGGCATGCCAGAGCAGCCAATGGAAGGGGAAGGGGAGTTAACACAATTAGACTTGTAAGCATGTTCCTTTAATCTGATCAAAAGAATCACTGGAGACCAGAGAGTAGAATCACTCGAGTTTTATTATTCCCTATACATCCAATCTAATACACGTCAGGCGTTATTGCTGTCCCTAGTACGTGCACGGAGATCTCAGGGGCAGTCCCGTTTTGATCTGAGTGCTTGACACTGAACGCCACATTTAAACATCCATCCATCCATCCATTTTCTTCCGCTTATCCGGGGCTGGGTCGCGGGGGCAGCAGTCTAAGCAGGGACTCCTAAACTTCCCTCACCCCGGACACGTCCTCCAGCTCCTCCGGTGGGACCCCAAGGCGTTCCCAGGCCAGCCGAGAGACATAGTCCCTCCAGTGTGTCCTGGGTCTTCCCCGGGGCCTCCTCCCGGTGGGACATGCCCAGAACACCTCCCTAAGGAGGCGTCCAGGTGGCATCCTGAGCAGATGCCCGAGCCACCTCAACTGGTTCCTCTCAACGTGTAGGAGCAGTGACTCTACTCCGAGCTCCTCCCGTGTGACTGAGCTCCTCACCCTATCCCTAAGGGTGCGCCCAGCCTGCGGAGAAAACCCATTTCGGCCGCTTGTATCCGCGATCTTGTCCTTTCGGTCATTACCCAGAGCTCATGACCATAGGTGAGGGTAGGAACGTAGATTGACCAGTAAATTGAGAGCTTTGCCTTTGGGCTCAGCTCCTTCTTCACCACAACGGACCGATACAGCGACCACATCACTGCCGATGCTGCACCGATCCGCCTGTCAATCTCACGCTCCATCCTTCCCTCACTCGTGAACAAGACCCCGAGATACTTGAACTCCTCCACTTGAGGCAGAGACTCACCACCCACCCGGAGAGGGCAAGCCACCTTTTTCCGGTCGAGAACCATGACCTCGGATTTGGAGGAGCTGATTCTCATCCCAGCCGCTTCACACTCGACTGCAAACCGCCCCAGTGCCTGCTGCAGGTCCTGGCTCGAAGAAGCCATCAGGACAACATCATCCGCAAACAGCAGAGATGAAATCCTGTGGTTCCCAAACCAGACCCCCTCCGGCCCCTGGCTGCGCCTAGAAATTCTGTCCATAAATATAATGAACAGAACCGGTGACAAAGGGCAGCCCTGATGGAGTCCAACATGCACCGGGAACAGGTCTGACTTACTGCCGGCAATGCGAACACAGCTCCTGCTCCGGTCATACAAGAACCGGACAGCCCTTAGCAAAGAGCCCTGGACCCCATACTCCCAGAGCACCCCCCAAAGGACACCACGAGGGACACGGTCGAATGCCTTCTCCAGATCCACAAAACACATGTGGACTGGTTGGGCATACTCCCATGAACCCTCGAGGACCCGATGGAGAGTATAGAGCTGGTCCAGTGTTCCATGACCGAGACGAAGTTGGATAGAAGTTGGGTTCCAGAGCCCAAGCTGTGCGTGGAGGTGAGGCTGACTATATCTAGCCGGTAACGCTCAACCTCCCGCTCAAGCTCAGGCTCCTTCCCCCCCAGCGAGGTGACATTCCATGTCCCCAGAGCTAGTCTCCATGTCTGGAGATCTGGTCGTCGAGGTCCCCGCCTTCGACTGCCGCCCAGATCTCTCTGCACCCGCCCCTCATGGCTCCTGTCGCAGGAGGTGGGTCCACGGGAGGACGGCCCCACGTCGTTTCTTCGGGCTGGGCCCGGCCACCAGGCGCTCGCTGCCGAGCACCCACCCCAGGCCTGGCTCCAGGGTGGGGCCCCGGTAATGCCAGTCCGGGCGACGTAAACGGCCTTGTTGTTCTTTTCTTCATGGTGGGCTTCTGAACCGCTCTTAGTCGGACCCGTCTCCCAGGACCCTACCAGGGGCATGAAGCCCCCGACAACATAGCTCCCAGGATCATTCGGGTGCTCAAACCCCTCCACCACGTTAAGGTGGCGGTTCGGGGAGGGGACATTTAAACATAAATCATGAATATTCAGTAGCTGGGCATGGACATCTTCTTCCTTCTGGCACTCCTCTACCCTCCAGGTGCCCCACTGGCGCAGTGTTATCTGTAACAGCTTGACCTGGGAGGACATGCTACACAATCTATCTATTGTCACAGTACGTTCTTTTCTATGCGATAGGGCAAGGATGGAGTGTGTTTGTGCAGTGTTGCATGAAAGTCCTAAACCTCCTTTTAGTCTAATCTTTGATATTATGAGCAATGACGTTTACGTCCTTCAGACTCATATCATTTCATTAAAATATAAAACAAACATTTACATCTGTCACTAAAAATATCAATATAAAGTTAAGTTAATTAAAGTTTGCTAGAGAGCATTTGGATGATCCAGAAGAGGATTGGGAGAATGTCATATGGTCAGATGAACCCAAAATAGAACTTTTTGGTAAAAACTCAACTTTTCATGTTTGGAGGAGAAAGAATGCTGAGTTGCATCCAAAGAATACCATACCAACTGTGAAGCATGGGGGTGGAAACATCACGCTTTGGGGCTGTTTTTCTGCAAAGGGACCAGGACAACTGATCCGTGTAAAGGAAAAAATGAATGAGTCCATGTGTTGTGAGATTTTGAGTGAAAACCTCGTTTCATCAGCAAGGGCACTGAAGATGAAACATGTCTGGGTCTTTCAGCATGACAATGAACCCAAACACACCGCCAGGTGCATTTCAAGGTTGTGGAGTGGCCTAGCCTGTCTGCAGATCTCAACCCCATAAAAAATCTTTGGAGGGAGTTGAAAGTCCGTGTTGTCCAGCGACAGCCCCAAAACATCACTCTAGGAGATCTGCATGGAGGAATGAACCAAACTACCAGCAACAATGTGTGAAAACCTTGTGGAGACTTTCAGAAAACATTCGACCTCTGTCATTGCCAACAAGGGGTATATAACAAAGTATTGAGATGACTTATTGACTTACTTATTTTCCACCATAATTTGCAAAGAAATTCTTTAAAAAGACTGTGATTTTCTGGATTTCTCATTTTGTCTCTCATAGTTGAAGTGTACCTATGATGAAAATTACAGGCCTCTCTCATCTTTTTAAGTGGGAGAACTTGCACAATTGGTGGCTGACTAAATCCTTTTTTGCCCCTCTGTAAGAATTACATGAATGAGAAAATCAGTTTAGACCCGTTAAAGGCGAACAAGACCAAAACACTTCTTGGGACATAGGCTAAGCAGTTCATCTAAAATGCATCAGGCAGCAGACAACAGAACACAGTGTACTAGATCTTAAGGTCAAATGGGTAAGATATAATTGAACCAAGAGAGTTAAAAGACTGGGACTAAGAGGTCTGCATACTAGTACCCAGTCTACAGTTGAAACCAGAAATTTACATACACTATATAAAAAGACGAATGCTTTTTTTTCTCACTGTCTGATAAGACATCAGAAATTGTCAAAAAAAACAAAAAAAAAACCTTCTCTCATTATTCTGGTATTTAGCAAAACAGGAAAAGTTTAGTCTGATTTAATGTCAGACAGTGAGAAAAAAGCATGTCTTTTTAATATAGTGTATGTAAACTTCTGGTTTCAACTGTACAGGGTGTCTCAAAAAAATGTACTCACACTTCGAATGATGAGAAAAACATTATTTATGAACATAGAGTGAAATGGAATAGCTTCGAATACAGAAGACAAATGTAATTGAAAAATCATGTTTGCAAATGTTCAAATTGATGACCATTATTGTCCAGACAACGCTGATAACGTGCACCAAGGGATTAGGTTTTTTTTTTAGAACTCCTCACTTGTACAGAACTGAGTTGTTCCTTAGAGGCTGAGTTTCAATATGATGTAAAAGATGACTAAGTGAGTGTACAGCGCATGGGGCTCGAGAGGAAGGGGTCAGAGGGGAATGTGTAGGGACTTGTTTTGGCACCTGTCCCCGGCTCCGAGCTCACAGTTTGGGCACCAGGGCGACAGACTCAGACAGCACAACAGCCGAGGTCCCCAGAAGTCCCTCACATCCCTCATCACACATGTATATAAACACTCATTTCACATGTCCATCGAAACATCTCCATATAGGGGCTTCCAGATGCACAGCTGCTGAATCAGTCCCTGGTGAAGACGTCTGCTTTCAGAGATGTGGGAAGAAGAAAGAGGCTTCTCTGGAGACCCTGTGGTTATGTGCTCCTGTTGTAATCATGGTCTGTGTGTGACAACTAGACCCATCACCACAGGTCCCAGGCTCCATGGACAACCAGACCCCATCACCACCACCAGCCCTGGGCTCCAGAGTTCTCGGGCTCCAGAGCTCTCGGGTTCCAGGACTGTACTCAGATTAAAGTGCCCCACTCCTTTAATTTGAGCTTTGTTAGTCCAAATGACAGAGCAGTCTGAGGGTGGCTTTGAATATGTGAGCTTAATTACAGTGAGTTTCCTGGTCATTCATTTAACACTAAACAAGAGGGAGAATGTTTTACCTCTGTCTTTGTTCACGGGCTGCTGGGATGTGTTTGCGAGTGATATCTCTGTTATCTCATATATATTTGTCTGATTTTTGTAATAATGTTACAAAAGGTAATCTGGTTTCAACATTCACTTTCACTGTTACACGGATGACACCCAGCTCTTCCTTTCCTCCAGGCCCTCATAATCACTCCTACCATCCTCCCTTATCCTCTGCCTACAGGAAATCAACACATGGTTCTCCACTAACTTTCTCATGCTAAACAGTTCCAAAACAGAAGTCCTCCTAGTAGGCACCCCTTCCACACTCTCCAAATCTAACAGCTTCTCAATCAACATCAACAACTCAACTGTCCATCCTTCCCCTCAGGTCAAGAGTCTGGGTGTCATCCTCGACAGTACACTTTCCTTTCACTCACTCACATAACTCACCACTCACTGCGTCCATCAGTCTAGGACCATACTCTCCACTATGGGAGATAGGGCCTTTCAGGCTGCTGCCCCTTGATTGTGGAATGCCCTCCCAGAGTCTCTGAGGGCACCACAAAGTGTCGAGGCCTTTAAAAAAGGCCTTAAGACATTCTTGTTTAAAAAGTCTTATCAAGTTTTATGACTTTAACTTTTTTTTTTTTTTTTACTGCTATTAATTATTTTAATGTCTGCAAATGTAAATTAAATTGAAATGTCTTTTTATATGTTTCTTCTGTGTCTGTAGCACTCTGAGGTTTCTCTGAAATGTAAAGTGCAATACAAATAAAATGTATTATTATTATTATTATTATTATGTCACCCGGTCTGCATATTTCCACTTACGCAATATCTCTCGTCTTTGTCCCTACCTCACTCTTCACACAACTGCCATTCTAGTCCACAGCCTTGTAACTTCCCACATTGATTACTGTAACTCTCTTCTCTTTGGTCTCCCCAATAAATCCCTTCTGAAACTGCAGCTCCTTCAGAACTCTGCAGCCCGGGTCATAACACAGACCCCCACTATCCACCACATCACCCCCGTCTTACAACACCTCCACTGGCTCCCCATAAAACAGAGAATTAACTTCAAAATACTAATTACCACCTTCAAAGCAATACACAACCTAGCCCCTTCATACATATCTGACCTCCTCCACATTGCTGCTCCTGCCCGCACTCTCCGCTCCTTCTCCTCTCCCCAGCTCACTGTACCCTCTGCCAGACTTGTGACCATGGGGAACAGGGCTTCAGCCGCTCTGCCCCACAACTTTGGAACTCTCTCCCTCCTGATCTCTGCAACGTAGACTCTCTTCCACTCTTCAAATCCAGACTCAAAACTCACCTGTTCAGACTGTCCTACCTCTTGTAACCAATCACACATATTTTATCAATCAGTTTTTTGTCATGTTTTATTGTATGTTTTTATCAAATTTTTATCTTGGGTGTTTTAAAAGGCGCTTATAAATAAAATGCATTATTATTATTATTAATTAGGATTACCAATGTGGGTGCTTTCTCTCGAAAGAAGCCGAGTCCAGAAATAATGTTCCACAGGTTTATTGAAGTGTTGAGTATGAACAGAAATTACTTTAGCTTACAGATCAGGTGTCTCAGTCATTAGACCCAATGGAGAGGACCCAGACCAGTTCAGTGAGAAACAAGTGGCTCTGAAACTAAAGATGCCCAACAAAACCCCAGAAGCCCCAGTAAAGCCCCAGCAAAGCCCCAGAATCGGGTGTGGCTGTCACTTTTATTAGATCTACTCGAATGGAGGTTCCACCCCTTCCTCGGACCATCCACCCACCTGACGCCATTTGGTGCAACTCTAACTGCGGACCTGACTCTGACCATAGAAGGGAGTGAGACGGGATCTGAGCTCAATCTGGCATCTGGTTCCTCTCACAGGGGTCATCTTGACATTCACTTTCAAAACATTTCACAACATCCTTTGCACAGAGTACATCTTCTGGGAAGCAGGATGAAGTTAGCTTCCAGGAATTGTCAAAACACCCACACCAAAATTATTTCTATTTGCAAAATGCCAGACTAATGAGAAAAAGATTTTTATGCAATTTTTCATTAATTTCTTCAAGTCAGAAGTTTACATACTGTAATGCCCCGTAGTCACAGGTAAGAAGCACACGCCTTGTTTCTTGCAAACAGGTTTATTTAATAAGCTCACGCTAACTCTCAAAAACACAGAACAGAACTCGGACCTCCCCTTCAGTCCCCTCTTCTCAAAACACAACCTGATGCAACAGGGATAAAACAATAACACATCCCAACACAGAGCCCCCCCCTTTAAGAAGCCCCTCGCCCACGAGGGGACATAATAAAATTCTGAAAACGAGGGGGTCTACGCCTTGGCCTCCGTGGCCTGAGGGGAACGGACCCACAGTCAGTCTCAGATGTGACCAGTGTTTGGGGGAAAGCGACAGGAGGAGAAAAGGGAGGGTCACTGTGGTTAACCAAATGTCCTGGGCTGCTTTCTGGGGAAACTCGCTGCTCGAATGAAGGGATGGCCCCTCCTCTATAAGGAGCCAACCTATCCCGGTGGAGGACTATTTTTCTGCCTCTAGGGGGCACCTGGACTCTATACACCACCTCCCCCACCCGCTCCAACACCCGACATGGGCCATCCCAATGGCTATTAAGTTTAGGGCAGCGTCCTTTCTTCCTTTTGGGTGTGTAGATGCAAACCAAGTCCTCAGCATGAAAGTCTTCAACATCACGGCGGTGCTGGCCCCAGTAATAATCCTGGCGAAGACGACGCAGTGTCTTAGTGGTTCCGAAATGACCAGAGCCAGCACCCCCATGGCACACCCCCAGCACTGCTTCTCTGAGGGCCTTGGGGACAACCACTTGCCATCTCTCTTCCCCAGTGGCAGGTTCCTTCCACGCCCGCTGCAGCAATCCATCCATGACGCGGAGTGCCCTGAATTTACTCCACAGGCCCTTAGTGGCCACTGACAGTCCCATAACATCTTCCCCGTCTCTCACCACTAATCACCCACTGGTGCACAGGGTTCAAGTCCTTGTCCTTCTCCTGCTTGGAGGCCCAATCAGCAGCACCCACAAACTCCACTGATCAGCAAGTGGGTTCAGCTGTAGTCACCTCTCCTCTGAGCTCCTCCTCCCGGGTATCTCTCCGGTCACAGTAGCTGCAACCGGCCACTGCACATGGTCGGCAGGACAGGGCGTCAGCATTAGCATGTTAGGTCCCAGGGTGGTGGATGATCTCGAAATGGAAGGACTGCAGCTCCTCCAGCCAACGTGCCACCTGGCCCTCCGGTTCCCCGAAAGACATTAGCCAGCGTAGAGCAGCATGGTCTGTCCTAATGGTGAATGGCACCCCACACAGGCAATATTTAAAGTGCCGGGCAGCTAGCACAACAGCCAACAGTTCACGCCTTGTCACACAGTAGCGCCATTCACTTTTATTGAACACACGGCTGAAGTACGCTACCACACGCTCACCTTCAGGGTTGATTTGCGAAAGCACTGCTCCCACCCCAACGTTACTGGTGTCGGTATCCAGTGTTAAGGGCAATGTGGGGTCTGGGGGAATGAGGACAGGAGCATTAATGAGCGCCTGTTTGAGTTTGAAGAATGCGTCCTGACAGTCTGATGTCCATGTAAAGGGGTGATTGTTCTGGAGGAGGCGAAACAAGGGTGCTCCAATGCAGGGAAAAAACCCTAACAAACCTCCTGTAGTAAGAGGCCAGTCCCAGGAAGCTCTTGAGCTGTTTTTGGTTGCCAGGCACTGGCCAGTCTCGGATAGCCTGGATCTTCTAATGGAGTGTGCTGATGCCCTCACCGTTCACCTCTTGCTGCATGAAGTGGCACTTATCTGGGTGCAGTTTCAATCCCGCAGCAGCTATCCTCCCCAGCACCAGCCGCAAGGAACTCAGGGCCGCCTGGAAGGTCTTCCCCATGGACAAGGACGTCATCCAGATACACTAAGCACTCCTGACGAGGAACATTAGCAAGAATACGACTGCGGCTCATCTAACCCCCGGCAGTTAATCTCCCAGATACCCCTGATGGCCTCTGCTCTGTCATTTGGTACATTCAGCTGCTGGTGGGAGGAGACTGAGACCTGCGGGTGCGATGGGTTGGACAAGGGTGGTGAAGATAGGTCGGGCTGATTGCTTGGCTGTAGGGTGAAATAAGCTGAACAATCTGCCCGCCTGGGAGAACCAATATGCCCACCCTTAGGTCCAATACACATCCAATAAACCTGAGGAGGTCGAGGCCCAGGACACACGGCTCTTTAACGTCAGCCACCCAGGCCTGGAAGGTCACAAATACACCCCCTATCGGGACGACAAAAGTCCCCCGTCCTCTCATAGCAGCCGTTTGCCCAGTCACTGTCCTTAATTTCACTGAAGTCGGTTCTAAGATGGTCCCATCTGGAACAACGTCAGGTCTCACAAATGTAGCTGTAGATCCCGTATCAGCAAGGGCTGGGCAGGAAACATTTCCAACCAACACTGGAACATGGCATCGAAAGCCCACCTCTGTCCAGCCCACAGTCTCCACGGCATCCACATGCAGGGAAGTATCACTGTTTCCTTCTCCTGAAGGAAATTCCCGGTGGATGGTAGACGGGGCCTGTGTCTTCCGGGCTACACAGACCCTCTCCTGTTTCACTGCAGACTTTTAGTGTCCGGGCAGTGACGGAGAGTGTGACCGGGCTGGCCACACCCCCAACAGGTGGGTGGGGATGCAGGGGTATGCAGTTTATCGACGCTCCGGGGTACCATAGACAGAGTCTTCACGGCATGTATCAGCTCCTCCGCCCAAGCAGGTTTAAATTCAGGCACCTCCTTATCAGCGGGAGCAGCCATCACAGGTGGAGGCATGGTTTGTTCTGTGGCCCAGATGGCAGTCTCTCTCTCCAAGGCTAATTCCAGTGCCTGGCTCAGTGTGACAGGGTGGGAGAGCTGCACATGCAGGCGCACTTCAACTGGGGTCAGAGCATGCACAAACTGGTCTCGGATGAGCTCGCTCTGGATCACACTTGGCAAAGTGGTGTAGGCACGTCTGCCCAGGCTCTCGATCTCATGAGCTAGAGATCGGAGCGATTCACCCGGCTGCCTCACACGGTTTTTGAATTCACAGCGTAAAGAATCTTTCAGATTAAACACTCCAAAGCGCCTCTGCAGGGCACCCACCAGCATTGCATAGTCCTCTCTCTCCTCCGGGGTCAGGAGCAGCAGACACGCAGCTGCATCTTCAGTCAGGGACAGCGCAAGTTGCACTGCTTTCATCCGGTTGGACCACCCCGCCGCAGCAGCTAACAGTTCGAACTGCGCGAGGTACACCTCCAGGCTCCCTCTGCCGGAGAACTTCAGAGTCACTGGACTGGCCAATACCGGAGGATGGGCGCCGCCATCTTTGTTTACATTCTGGCCCGCGGCGCGGTCACGCGGCTCCGGCGCGCACCAGTTTTATGGTGATAGGAACGAATCTACAGCTTCTGGCACCAATATAATGCCCCGTAGTCACAGGTAAGAAGCACACGCCTTGTTTCTTGCAAACTGGTTTATTTAATAAAGTGGTGGCTCTCAACCGAGCTGCTGTTCAGCCACAGCTCACGCTAACTCTCAAAAACACAGAACAGAACTCAGACCTCCCCCTCAGTCACCTCTTCTCAAAACACAACACGTTGTTCAAAACCCCCACAGCACCCCCTCCTGATGCAACAGGGATAAAACAATAACACATCCCAACACAGAGCTATTACAATACATTTCATTAGTATTTGGTAACATTGCTTCTAAACTATATGACTTGAGTCAAACGTTTTGGATATCCTTCCACAAGCTTCTCACAGTTGGCAGGAATTTTGGCCCATTCTTTCTGACAGAACTGGTGTAACTTAGCCAAGTTTGTAGGCCTCCTTAATTGCACATGCCGTTTCAGGTTTGCCCATAAATTTTCATTTGGACTTTAATGTTTCTTGGGCATTTACTTCTCGGATAAAAAGTGTGCGTCGCCTCTCCATTGACTCCCATTTACAAGAGCCGTCTACAGCTATAGCCTGGGGGCATTCGGGTACCTTTGCAAACTCCCACTAATTTCATTTTGGTAATAACGTAAAAACGCGCAGGCAAAACTGGCCCGGGGGTTGGGCGTCACGTTTGAGCAGCCAATCCGTGCGCGCCGCTTCCTCCCGCAGGTATACGAGCTCCAGGAGCCTTCTGCTGAGTCCAGACAAGTCTTTGCCTCGTCGTCACAAAAGGGTGAACGCAGTTTGCGTCCTCGCCCTCCGTGCCTCTGCGGGACGTTGGTTGCCGTTTGGACATTATGGACTATAATTATCGTCTCGTAAACCTGCGTCTTAGTTGCATCAAAGAGAGCGGTGTGTTTCGACTTTCACGGAAGCTTCTCGACACTTAAGGTGAGGAATTGTGATCAAATTATGAAAGGCTACGTTGCGATACGAAGTTTTTGTTGAAAACCACCAGTGGCAGCCTGATTTAAAAGTTTATGCAGGGACCCTCTACGCTATGATCCAGGGACCAGAACCTTTTGCCATCACTTTTTGGCCTCCAGACTTCCTTTGAGGTTGTTCTAAATTGCCATATGCTGAAGTTATTACCATCTATTAAAAACATGTCCCATCACCAGAAGTGGTAGTTCTCAGTTGCATTTAATCAGTTACTTTTACATTAACATTTTTTATTGTTATCTTAACTTTAGTTGAAGTAACAGTAGTTGAGTAAACAGTTTTGGTTATTTTTCCCACTACGACTAAGTCTACAAAGTGACAAAGGAAGTTTTTGAATTGAACATTTGCAGTGCTCCTTCAGATATCATTTTTGTATTGTAATCAGATAATTTACAAATCAAATGTTACATCCCAACTGTTACTCATTACGTTACGCTTACTTACTCTTACTTGAGTAGTCCTTTTCTCAAATACTTATTTACATTTACATCTTGGACCTCTACTTTGTACTTCAACTACTCTACCCATCTCTGCCTATCACTTCCAAAACAAATCTAATCTAATTTTGTGGGAGACAGATATTAAAGGGGACATCTTCATTATTAGCTTATGCAAAGTTGCATTTCAATTGATTCATGCATGTGTGAGTAATCCTGTATTTGCCCTGCATTTGAGTGCTCATAAAATTGCAGTACATACCTACCCCATATCCCTGCCCACTCTGTACTTAGATCTGTTTGCAGTTATTCCAAAAAATCTTATTCTGTGTCATACAAATAGGGTTCAGAAATGTCACAGCCATTTCTTAACAGTAAAACAAGAAAAAGAAAATCAGTTGCTTGTTAGATGCACTGGGAAATGCCACTATATAAAAGGCTTATCAGATCTGCAGATTTGAACAGGAAGTGTGTCGACCTGTTTCTGTTATTAAGAAGTATTGGATCAGTTTACAATGAATACATGTAAATAATCGATGTATGTAATAGTACACTCAAAAAAGCCATAATATGCCTTCTTTAAGTCACAGTCATGTCTCCTGGACAACCCTGATTTAAAGGAACTGTATGTAGCTTGCACTATTACAGTTACTGTTAAAGTTACTCTTAAAGTTACTTCAATCTGAACCTGGGATGCCAGTGTAGATAGAGGACATATACAAGTTTTTCTCATTTTCGGGGCAGGACATGTCTCATGTGAAAGCTCAGAACCTCCAGAATTCACTCACTGAACTGCAATAGCTGCACTAGCACTGATTAATGATTGACAGCATGTGCTGGGGATTAGCTAGTGACCATTCCAATCAGTGAGAATCCTGGATTTAAGATAATCATCTTGAGAGTGGCACAGGCCTACTGTTCAAGCCTAACCCGACCTCAAAATATTTTCTGCGTTTTCTGAAACTGGGAGTTCTTACCAACAAGAGCCCTCCTTGTCTAAAGGACACAATAATGTCTGTGCCTGTCCTGACCCAGGCCAGCAGTAAGCATAGTTTTGATGTTCTGTGTGAACTTTTATTGGCAGAATAACAGCACCTGATAAGTGTCTAATGTGTTTACATGCTAAATTTGTGTTCTGCCTGCACTTTCACTCCTGCGAGCTGAAGCGGTTCTCCCTTGACCACTGATCCTTCGATTCTTTCACTCTCTCAGGGAGTACATCTGAATTTCTCCTTTGTCCATTCAGACCTTCGCGTACATGTATCTGCATGTATGAACAGGGCAAATCCTCACACACATATCATAGGCATACTTAAAAATATAGCAATATACAAGTCTGAAACACAGCAGGAAAACAGCAAAGCTATAGGTAATCTATCTGTAAAAATGCACCATGTAAATTTTATGACGTATAAGTACGACACAATTTAGTCTGTCATTGTCTAATTTAAATGAAGAGATGAGTTGTTGCTATCATATTTAATATTGTGTTTATTTGTAATAAAGCCTTTGACGTAACTGCGTGGTGCTGTGTGGAGCGTATCCCACCCCTCTGTCTGTCCTACATCTTGGGCAAACCCACAGATTAGAGAGATCTCATTCACGAGTCACTTCACATGGCACTTTTATGTTGAATTGGAGGTGTGGAGAGGGTGTGATGTGATGTGGGTTCATGTGTGCAGATTCCAGCTACAGGTGGGATTTGTAAAACACAGATTGCATGGTGGAGTGCGCACGCAAGATTTTGTGTGGCACACGCTTCCCTCGGCCACTAGGAGCATGCACTTCGGAACATTCCTACTCAGTCCTTTTGTTTCATTCACGCCTATTTAACACATACATCCTGCATATTTAGGATATATTAATCTCTCAACCAGAAAAAAAAATCTGTTTCACCTTGTGATATCATGTGGTAAGCTAATACAAGCAAAATTATGTTTTAAACTCCATTTTCACCTTCACTAGAATCATTTGGATGATTTAGCCTTGGAATTTCCTATCTCTACTTAACTAAAGGTAGGTGTTAACTTTAAAAGTACCACTACATGACATCACAAGGTGGGACGGAGCATTGTGGAGCATTGACAGAGCTTTGGAAATGTAGACAGACTAATAAACCAGGCTTTAATGGTTAAACATGTATGAATGAAACTAAACACAACTCCAGTTATGTTTTTGAGGAGATAACATTCTAACATGATTTAAAGCTCACAAGAATCAATTTTGTGTAAGATAGGACCTTTAAGAATGGATCCATATTTGAATAGTTATCAGTGAATGCTATATTTGATTTGAACATGTTTATTTCGTATTTGGGTACACAGAGTTTATGAAATTTTAAATCAAGTTCTTACTTAGGCTGTTTCCTTTTAAAGGTGTTGCTACAGGCTTCATACTCTTAAATGAGACGCTGCAGTGACATCTACTGGTGTAACATATGCAATATGTATACCTGTCATAAACTAGAAATTGCAATCATAATCATTCATAATTTTGGACCTCGTGGATAAGAAGCTGTTTGCTTTGGGACAGTGGAGTATGTGCTGATTGGCTGTGTGGGACTCTGAGGCATGTGTGGATTGTTCGTTTGCTCCGGGACAGTGAGGTGTGTGCTGATTGGCTGTTTGCTCTGGGACAGTGAGGTTTGCGTGGATTGGGTCTTTGCTGTGGTGCACTGAGCGAACACTGAGCGTCTACATGTGTCTCCACAGACCCAGACAGAAGCACATATGATGGGTTGGTCCCTTCAGGCTCTGCTCTGGTTTGAGGCCCAGGTGCTGCTCTCCCTGTGGGCCAAGCCGGTCTTGCAAAGTCCCAATGCCTTCTATTACCAGGACCTCACCAACGGCCTCAACAAAAAAGGTATGTCAGGTCTGCATGGCTTATGAGGAACAGGAATATGAGAATGTGAAGGAACTTTTCTGTTTCTTTCTATGGAGATGATATTGCCTTGTTTGAAATGTTATTTTTATTATTATTTTTTTTTTTACATACACACACCTCCAGGTGTATAAATGCAAGATGGATTATAGTATAATGCTAAACTGTGGATAATTTCAAATTAAAACAAAACATTTTTGTGGAGACAAGCAGGTGGACTGCACCAGAAAAGTTACACCGTGCACCTTTAATGTTCACAGCTTTATTGACAATCTAAGGAAAACTTTGAGTGTGGTAAGCATAAATCCTGGCTCTGATAGTTTTGCTGAATGTCTTGAGAATAGGCTAGTTGCAGTATTTGATGTGTTCTGCCCTTGTATTTCTTCTACAATAGATGCAAGTGGAGTGCAGCTGCATATAGACTCGGCTCAGTCCACAGTAAATGCTCAGCAGGGCGGACATGCCACTCTGCCCTGTCGCTTCTGGTTTGAGCCCGACCTGAGTCCTCCAAAACAAGTCCGGATCAAATGGTCCAAAGTGTCCTCCTCCAGAGAGCCCGAGACTGATGTGCTGGTGGCCATTGGGGCCCGGAGCCGCAGCTATGCACACTACAGGTGAACACGGGAGCAGGGCTTACCAACGAATGGAAAAAAAAACATGCCATCTAATTGTGATTAGATTAGAGATTAGATTTGCAGTATTGATACTTTGCGGCTGGTGTCAACATTTCCCTGGGGTGTGATGTTAACTAAGACACTGCTCAATCTCAAGTTCTGTTACTCAAATTAGACTTTAATCTAAACTTTGTTTTAACACAATCTGACCAGAATGAACTGACTTGATTGACACTACAACAGGTGAGCTGATTTGTGCTGTTATTTTTTAGAAAATCAACAATTTTATAGAAAATCAACTAACTATAAACAAAACTGAGGAAATAAACAACAATTTATTTGTACATGTGGAACCCACCCTAGCCAATTAAATTGTTCAACCAGTGAATATTGATGGATTAGATCAGTGGTTCTTAACCTGGGTTCGATTGAACCCTAGGGGTTCGGTGAGTCACTCTCAGGGGTTCGGCGGAGGTCAAGACACGCACCCGACTCATACGATTAGCGGACTGCAAGCATCTCCAGACATTGGCCCATTTCAACAAATGCACCCTTTGATGTGTCTATCGAAGTATCTGCCCAACTTAAATGAGCCGTTTGAACAGCATAAAAACATAAAAATGAAGAAAAGGAACAGACTTTGTTGTGAAAATGACATGAGAGTGGCACTTGCCAAGTTGAAGCCACGCGTTTCTGACCTGGTCTCTCAAACGCACCAGCAGAAGTCACACTGATTTGCAGTAAATATTCATTAGATCAGGGGTCGGCAACCCGCGGCTCCGGAGACGCATGTGGCTCTTTCATCCTTATACTGTGGCTCTGCGTGGCTTGGGAAAATACATTTCAAGTATTTAATTGAAGTGTATTTTATTTGTGTTGGTTCTTTTTTATTGTAGTTTAAATTGGAAGATTATTGTGATCTTGAAATATTAAAATACAATATATTTACAATATATTTTCTTATTTTTCATTGATCAAAATAAGCGGCACACTCCCGGACACTGCTCACGCCTCACAGACACAGCTCACAGTCCTGCGTAAAGACACAGCCCTGATTTTCAGACGCTGTACGCACAGGGGTCAGGAGCAGGAGGATGTAACTGTGGCCCGTACCTCATGACACGCTAATAAGCTTGTCCGTAGATGAATAATGAAAATACTGAGGAAATCGCCACAGAAATCTATTTGATGTTGTGACAAGTTTATTATATCTGTGATAGATCTGCTCTTGTCTCCGCGATGACGTTTCACGTATAACACATCAGACACGTCGCTCAAAAGTAGAGCCACAAGTGAGTGAAAATGAGCCAAAACAAAAGACTTTGGAGAGCTTTTTAACAAAGGAGAAAAGGCCAACTGAGGAGCCAGAAGAGGAGCCTACGACCTGCAAGAAAAAGAAAGCTAAATTTAAGAGACAATACCTGGAGTCCTACTTAAATATGGGTTTGTTGCTACAGGTGAGTCTCATGTGCAGAGTCCACTCTGCGTAATATGTGGGAAAAGCAAATGAGGCAATGAAACCTTCAAAACTATTTTGGCACATGGAGACTAAGCACCTGGGATTAAAAGATAAGCCTTGAGTGTTTTTTGAAAGAAACTACGGAGCAGACTAGACATAATCACACTGCGGGTGTCATTGTCTCTCGTCACTCCTGGATGGCTCCACCACATCGCAACGAAACAAGTGCAGGGCTCCCTCTGATGCAGTGGTTTGGTGAGTTGTATTTTTTATCCACTTAACTTATTTTTGCCATATTTATCTGCCATGTGTAGAAGGCTTGTCCATGAAAATAAAACCTACATTATTCCGTTACATTATTATTATAATTATATACAATGTTATCTTCATTGTAGATGTCAAAAAGTATTTGCGGCTCCCAGTATTTTATTTTCCGTAGAAACTGGGTCCAAATGGCTCTTTGCGTGTTAAAGGTTGCCGACCCTGTAGCGTGATGGAAATTAGGTGATGGGTGTGTGTTAAAATGTTAAAAATAATAAATAGCATAAATACATTAAGTTCTTTATTGAAATACATAAGGTTAAAAATGTAAATAATTTCAGTGTGGTAGTATTTAAAAAAGTCATGTCTTTGTAAAAAGGTGTATATGTGTCGTAACGGTGGATGTAGGATGCAGATCTCGGGACAGATTTACAGTGTTTTATTTACAAGGTGCGGGATTCAAAGCCAATAGTAATAGTCACAACTGGGGGCAAGGTGCAGGAGGCAGAGCGGGCGGGCGCAGGACGGGACAAGGTAGGACGGACCGGAGCGGGAGCGGAGATAGCCAGAACCGGAACAGGACCAGGAGAGACCGAGCAGGAATAATCCAACAGGTGAGAGCCAAGGCGGAGGACGGGAGACGAGCCGGGAACCCAGACGGGACAGGAGGCGAAGACAAACCGGAGCTGGAGTGCAGGAGCAGGAACGAGCGGGAGAACAGGCATGTTTACACACGGACGATCTGGCTCCGAGTGTACTCTGCCGAGCCCTCAAATACTCGGCAGCAGGTGATGGTGATTGTGGTGATGCGCTCCAGGTGCGTGCAGGAGGAGTCAGGGGCTCCTCCCAGCTCCAGGCAGACAGGTAGGGGAGGGGGAGAGGACACAGGAGGACAGGCAAAACAGGCATCATGACAATATGTAATTTGTTGTGAGTTCATGCATTGTATTGGTTTTATTCTTTGAACACAGTGATGTTAATGCACGATTCACATCACTGTGTAATGTTAATGCACGATTCATTTTGTGCACCAGTAAAACATACATGTCTTGAATTTGGAAAATAAATATATATATATATATATATATATTCAATAAACAAGGGTTCGGTGAATGTGCATATGAAACCGGTGGGGTTCAGTACCTCCAATAAGGTTAAGAACCACTGGATTAGATGAAAGAATCATTTAAAATTTGATTTTTAATACATTAATTGAAAGAATGCGACTGTGAATGTGACTGTTGGGTTTGCACTGACCCAAGCATGCCGCTTGACCTAAGTGGACGTAGACGACTTAGACTTTGATGTTCCCATACATAGATTTGTGTTGTGTTTAAAATTTAGCAAGTTCTTTCAAGCAGGTTCTTTCAATCTCTCGATTGTTTAAACTGTAATATATTGCTATAGATATAGATATGTTGTACCACCTAGCTAAAGGCTGCTGCCTCAGTTTTGGCCAAAGTACTGAACTGAAGTTGAAGTCTCTGCACATTATTAGTTGGCCAACATCTTTTGTGTTTAACCAGAGCCTAATGCATTGTGGGGTGCAACCATGTTTAGCTGATCTTGTCTCAAACAACAATCAACATGATGGGATTATTTTGGCTTTGTCTACCTTCACCTGCGTCCATGTTGGTCCAGTGTATATATAATTTTTTTCCCATATTCCAAAATGTGCTTTAATTGTTACGCGCTTAACCCAAAATCCACCTGAAGTGAGCAAATAAACTTTTATGCCAATTAAGGGCTCCAAATGCGATATTTGTGCGTTTCCACCTCCCGTTACTTATGGGAATCTTCAAAATTCATATTAAAAACATGGTGATGGAAAACTGACATTTTAACTTCTTCACTAATACAAGAATCCCATGCATTTCAAAACATGTTTGTAGAGGTCTAAACTACAATTTTTTCTATAAAATGACAGGATATATATATTTTTTTTTTTCAGAAAACATCCTATGTAATTGCAGCCTTTGCGATTTGATCATTTTACCAACTCCAATTGCAAAAATGACATAATGTGCAGCCCTACAGTGGAGAAGGCAGTTTTTAAGTCATTATATTTTGGAGTTTGAAATAAAAATCCCTCTGCTCATTTGAAGCATATTTATAGCTTTTACCATGGTGTGAAAAGTTTAAGAACTTCTCCATTAGAACAAGTACCACCACAAGAAAATAGTGGCCTTTGGAATACCACCACGTCTAACTGAGGTTGGTAAGAGGACTATTCCAGGTCCATATCATGTCATTGCTACAGTAGTTTTTAACTAGCACAAACCAAGACACACCAACTTGCACAAATTGCCTCAGTTAATCTGTTTTGCATCTGCAAATATCAATACAGCTGGCTGCAAAAGCGTTCAAATAGGACATTGTCCCCTTCATGTGGATTTTCATGCATCCAAGCCACTGTGGGACCAGTCTGATATGATTGCAAAGGTTTAAAAAAATGTAATATTGTTCTATTATTCTTCCTGTTCAGTGGGCGTGTACACCTGAAGCAGGACTTAGAAGGAGATGCCTCATTGGTCATCTCTGCTCTGCAGCTCAATGACACAGGCCTTTACCGCTGTGAGGTGGTGGGGGGCCTGGAGGACCAAAGCACCTCCATCTATCTGGAACTACAAGGTAACCACGCCCTGCACCCACTGCAAAATGATTCCACAGCAGAATTTTCTTTTAAAAAACAAAGAAAAATGGCTTTCAATATTCAATTCAATATTATATAGGTCACATATTTTCCAGACTATACGTGGTTCCAGTGTATAAGTTGGACCTGCGAAAAAATGTTTAATAATGAAGAAGAAAACATAAGTCGCACTGGACTATAAATCTCATTTTTTGTGGAAATGTATTTTACAAAATCTGAGACCAAGAACAGACATTTTATCTTTAAAGGCAAGTTATAATAATAACAATAAAATAGAGAACAATAAGCTGAATAGCAGTACAGCACGCTAACGTAACTTATTACCAGTATATTTATTCAGCTACATGAAGCATAGACATCCAACTGAATAAGTGTCTGGTATGTTTACATAAGACATTAACAGTTAATCAGATACACTACACTAACGTAGGCAAGGCAAGTTTATTTGTATAGCACAATTCATACACAAGGTAATTCAAAGTGCTTTACAGAATAAGAAAGACATTAAAATCACACAAATCAAAACATAAATAATCACAAATAATCATCATAAATTTACCATTAAAAAGGGAAGAGTGCAGAATAAAAACCTTTCAGTCGTATGCACAGCTAAACAGAACCGTTTTGAGCCTGTATTTAAACTTTGTCAAAGTAGAGGCCTGTCTCACATCTTCAGGAAGACTGTTCCAGGTTTTAGCTGCATGAAACTTAAATGCTGATTCCCCATGTTTAGTCCTGACTCTGGGCACCAGCAGGAGGCCAGTCCCTGAAGTCCTCAGTGTGCGAGATGATTCATATGGCACTAACATGTCGGAGATGTACTTTCGACCTAGGCCATGGAGAGACTTACACACAAGCAGAGCTGCTTTAAAGTCTTTTCTTTGAGCTACAGGAAGCCAGTGCAGAGACCTGAGCACAGGACTTATGTGCTCGTACTTCCTGGTTGTAGTCAGGACCCGAGCCGCAGCGTTCTGGATGTACTGCAGCTGTGTTAGGGCTCGTTCGGAGAGGCCAGTGAGCAGGCCATTACAGTAATCTAACCTACTGGAGACAAATGCACGTATAAGTCTGGCTTTGACAGTATACCTTTGATTTTTGCAATGTTCTTTAGGTGGTAAAAAGCTGCAGATGTTATTGATTTGATGTGGCTGTTAAAGTTCAAGTCTGAGTCCATTATTACCCCTAGATTTCTAGCCTGAGTTGAAGGTTTTAGAGAGAGACTGGAGGTGACTGCTGACACTTTCTCTATATTTCTGTGGGCCAAAGACGATGACTTCAGTCTTGTCTGAGTTTAGCAGAAGAAAGTTGTTTTGCATCCACACACTGATAAAGCGCTTTGAGCACCTTGAAGGTGGGAAAGCGCTATAGAAAAATGTGACCATTTACCAATGTGACCATTTGATCTGTTGGATGCAGTGCCAGAGTGAGTCCACTGGTCCATATTCACCTGCTGCCAGTGAGACATAGATCTGAGTGTCATCTGCATAGTTGTGGTAGGACACATTATTGCTGCGTATTAACTGGCCTAACGGCAGCATGTAGAGATTGAACAGCAGGGGTCCCAGCATTGAACCCTGGGGCACCCCACAGGTCAGGGACATTTTATCTGATATACATTTTCCAATTTCAACAAAGTACTCCCTGTTTTCTAAATAGGACTTGAACCAGTTTAGTGCCGTACCAGAGATGCCCACCCAGTCCTCCAGTCTCTGTAAGAGGATCCCATGATCCACAGTGTCAAAGGCAGCACTCAGATCTAACAGGATCAAGACTGAGACTTTGCTTGCATCAGTGTTCAGGTGGATGTCATTTGTCACCTTGATAAGAGCAGTCTCAGTGCTGTGGTGGGGTCTAAAACCTGATTGGAAGACTTCAAAGGAGTTGTTCATTTCGAGGAAGTTGTTGAACAACTTTTTCGAGGACTTTGCCTAAAAACGGCTGATTTGAGATTGGTCGTTAATTGTTCAATATTGTGGCATCAAGACCACAGTTTTCAAAATCGCTTGGGAATGTTCCAGATTGAAGTGACATATTAACTGTGAGAGTGAGTGGTGATAGCAAACTGTTGAGCACTGACATTACAAATTTAGTGGGTAACACATTGAGGCAGCATGTAGATGAACTCAGACTGGTGACAATCTCTTGGACAGTTTTGTCAGTTACAGGTGCAAAGTGAGTCAGCTCTAAGTGTCTAGGTGGGTGCTGAGGTATTATTTGCATTGTGGAATTTATGGCATTTTTAATGCCCTGAATCTTGTCATTAAAGAATACTGCAAACTCATTGCACGGCAGTGGAGCTGGGGGGTTTGTTAATCTGTTTACCATTGCAAACAGGACATGAGAGTTGTTACAACAACTTCCAATAATGTCAGAAAAATACTTTGCCTTGTTCTACATAAACTGTAGTTGTACATGTGCATCTTTTCTCTGTAAATCTCATAATGAACCTGGAGCTTTGACTTGCGCCATTCCCGCTCGACTCTCCGGCACTCCCTTTTCTGTGCCCTGACCGAGTCATCATTCCCCCATGGCGCTTTCTGCTTATCTTTAACCATTTTAACCTTCATCAGGGTAATGGTGTCCAGAACATTCAAAACACTCGAAGTTACAGCATTCATTACCTGTGTTTTTGTCGAGCCATGTTTCAGTTAAAAACATAAAATTAAGATTAAAAGAGGAAATAAAATCATTAATTAAAAATTACTTGTTACATAAAGATCTGACATTGAGCACTGCAAGTTTCAGATTAGTTTCAGTAGGACTGGATGTTATCATCTTACAGGGAATGTGAACTAAATGTCTTTGATTGGACAGTCTCACTGTCCTTCTGTTAATCAGTCTACGTGGTGTAACTGTGGATATAGCTCCATCACAGGGCCTCAGCATGATATTATCTTTATCGTGACTGTATGTCCTGAGACAGCAGAGGCCCTGTGTGTCCTAGCTCTTGTTGATAACAGCTCTGGGGGAGGGCAGGGAAGGGCAAGCTGGGGGGAGTTTGGGTGAGGGACCAGGTGAGAGCCAAAGAGGAGCAGGGGGCAGTTTGGGTGAGAGACCAGGTGAGGGCTGAGGAGGCGGAACAGGGGGGAGTTTGGGTGAAAGACGAGGGGGGATAGGTGTGTACGGGGAAGAGTTCAGCATAGTTGATGCCAGTCCTCTTGATCGCACTATATTAGGTGTGAGGGGAGCCATCTTAATTCCTGATCTGATGAGACTTTCTAGATAGTCGGGAAGGGCCATAGGTGAAGGTGGGGAGGAAAAGGAGAGTGAGGAGTCCCTAGAGGGAGTAGATGTAGCAAAGGGGACCCAGGGCTGGTCTGTGGGCAGGGGAGGTGATGTGGGTGCTGCTGGGGCTGTCACAGACAGGTTCAAGGCCTGTGATGTGGGCCCTGGGGGAAGTGACGCTGGAGATGCATCCTTCACTTTTGAAGGTGGTGGTGATGCTGATTTGTTCTCTTGGAGAGGTGGTGGTGCTGCTGAATCCTTCGCTGGGGGAGATGATTGTGGGGCTGGTGATGACTCTTTTGCTGGGGGAGATGATTGTGGTGCTGGTGATGACTCTTTTGCTGGGGGAGATGGTTGTGCTGCTGGTGGTGACTCCTTCGCTGGGGGAGGTGGTGGTTGTAGTTGTGGTGCTGCTGGTGGTGCTGACACATTGGCTCGGTCTGTGGTTGGTGCAGCAGGAATGCTTCTCTCATTCCTCTTTTCTCTCACTGGCCCAGGACCCTGTCCAGGCTGGTGCCTCAGAACGCAGAGGAGGTTATCCGTCAACACTCTTACTCCACCTCTGCTCAGGTGCAGGCCATTTCCCTTGAACAGGTCCTCTCGTTTCCAGAATAGATCAATGTTCTCAATGCAGTGCGGTCCTGTGACCGCACACGTGTTGAACAGCCATGTGTTCAGCTGAAACAGCCGGGTAAATTTGTTCATCTTCCTTCTGTCTGTGCTAGGAAGAGGTCCACTGATGAAAGTCTTAACCTCCACTTTATCAAGCTCCTCAAGTAATTCAATGAAATCCTTTTTCAAGATTTCAGTCTGATTCATTCCGGTGTCAACTGCACCCACGTGCACAATCAGCTGTTTAGCTCCTTGGTATGTTGACAAAACTTTTGGGAGGAGTTTTGTTATCTCAGAGACAGTGTGACTGGGGTACAAGCAAGTTTGGATTTCTCTGTGAGTCACGTCTCTGATAGCACCGTTTCCTAGCAGCAGTGTATGTCTGACCTTGACGTTTGGCACAGACCGCCTGTCTGCCGCTGCTGCTCTTTTGCCAACTTCATTGCTCTTGTTTTGCGACAAAAAATAATTTTCCGTTTGCATATTAACATCAACATCAGTCTGTGACAGTGGTAAAAATCTGTTTGTAAGCTGTATTTTGGGTGATGTAACTATATTAACATTGCCTCTTATCACTTTGATAAGAGGCGTTTGCTTGAAATTCTTGTCTTTACAAAGTTTTGGAAAAGACACCGTATCACTCAGGTTTAAGTTGAAAGTAGCAGTTTTTTCACTCTCTTCTCTGAAAGTAACTGTAGGCTGCTTACCACTGGTAGTCACAAGGAACGTTCGGTGAAGTCCTTTTTCAGACTCTAAAACAAATATCCGTGATTGTAGCTCATTAATTTGTTGTTGATAGTTCCGACAGCGTTTGCAGAAAGAATTCCTTTTGTTTCTTCCCCCGAACATCTTGGTGGCTTGTCAAAAATTTTGTAAAAAAATTTAAAAATGGTTTAAAACTCTTGGTTTACTTAAGAGAAAATCATAACTAACCAAATCTCCCAGCAATGGAAGAGGTAAAATGATTAAAAAAGCAAAGTAAGGAGGAAGCAGCAGGAGCAAGCAAGGTTTGCGTCTGCACTCTTCAGAAGCAGACGCAAAACGTAACATATGCTTGTCCACAAACACGAGACACGAGAGTTCTTTTCACTGGTGTTTACTGTGGTCTGTCTTCTTCATCACAGTTCACATCGTAGAACTAGCAAACACATAAAATATAATATAAGTTCTGGCTCATATTACATATACACACAAACCTGCATATGAAAGCAAGAAAAATATACATACCACTTAGGCCTGCTAGTAAACAAACCGGTGAACCGAAAATTTTATATTTTACTTTTCAATTGTTTCTTAAATTGTGCTCTGTCGGGTAAGACTTTGCATTAGCGTAAAACAGGAAGTAGTTTTCGTGACTTTTAGCTAGACTTATGATAAACTAAACATTTACATATTGTCCCAAATGAAAAATTATCACCTTTATGGTCTTAATAAATAAATAAATGAAGGGGACATAAATAAGGGGAAATTAAATATGAAATGTATAAAAGAAAATGAGTCAAGTACATTTTCTTACAGGTGTTACAAACACATCAGCGCTATCTACTGGTCAAACAAGTGAACTGTAACATGTATAATCAACTGTTACATAACACATATTTACATTAACAAATTGAACAAGTAAAAAAATTGTTAGATTTATTCCTCCAAACCAGACTGACAGGACTGGCTGCCGACCTTGTTGATCACTGATCATAAGAAATTATTGGAATAGTTGGAATAAAATTGGAATATTTAAATTTGATTTCAATTCATTTTTGTGTCTGTTTGAAAATACCACACTTTGTGCATTATTTAGTGTTTTGTCCTTCAAATTATAAATCAGATGTTAGGTCCTTACAGTTACTCTTTAAATTACTGTTACTTGAGTAATAATTTTCTCAAATTCTTTTAATTTTTTTTTTTTTTTACTGTTGTACTACTACTACTACTACTACTACTGAAATATTTTTTGAAGTAACATTACTCTTACTTGAACAAAATTTTTGACTACTCTACCACCTCTGGATGAATTGCACAGATGGTATGGTATTATTTCATAAAGTATATTATTTTATAGCACTGTCCTTTTTTTTTCTTTATCAGTGAGTAGATTTACATGGCTACTAATAATTACATAACCCAGTAATGAAGTCTGATGTGCCTGTTAACCATTGGATTTTATGAGTAACTGATGTATTTAGACAAAAAGCACAATGCATTTAAAATAACTCTCATTGTCAAAACCTGCACAGATGTGAACCATCCTAAAGAAATCCAATTACTCACACATCAGATGCAACCATGTGACATTTCAATAATCTTATATCTCCAGAAATCAAATAATGATCAGATATATGGTGTGCATGTAAAGCTAGTCACTGTAATCCTAACTCCTTCGTATGTCTCTGCTTGCTCCAGGGGTGGTGTTCCCATACCAGCACCCTCAGGGCCGATACCACCTTAGCTTCGGGGGGGCTCAGCAGGCCTGTGCCGAGCAGGATGCGACCCTGGCCACCTTCACCCAACTGTACGAGTCCTGGAGAGAGGGGCTGCACTGGTGTAATGCAGGCTGGCTGGCAGATGGCACCGTGCAGTACCCCATCACCCATCCCCGTGCAAAATGTGGGGGGCCCGGAGTGGTCCCTGGAGTTCGCAGCTATGGCAAGAGACATCCACACCAGCACCAGTACGATGTGTTCTGCTTCTCCTCGGCCCTCCCAGGTACTATGACAAAGGAATTATTTCTGTTTAGAACCCCATGATCGGGCGCTTGTGTGTGTGAGTCTGTTAAGTTTCATTCTAAATAATGAGGTGAGTTATGGCTGGATCTTTTAGAGCCACTCAGAAGACAGGCTCTTTAAAGGGCCCATATTACGCCATGTTCTGATCTATGTTATAATGTTGTTTCATTTGTCTGATAACAAATTTTATCCAGTCGCCACTTGGAGGAATATTGAAGGCTAGGATTAAAATGGTTCAAAGTTGAAATGGGAATCCACTTTTCACTTGCAACAAATAAAATAGAGCTGGGCAGTAATTCAATTTTTTTTTTTTAAATAATTCTTTTTATTTGAGTTTTTCTTTAAAACAAATGTAAAACAAAAACAATGTACAAAGTAAATACATAAAAAAGACAACAAATGTAAAATTAAATAGGTTAAATAATATGCTATCTGAACCCCGCCCCGGGGGGGCGGGGTTCAGATACCATATTCTATACCTGCATATTCACCTGTCTATCCTGTCTATCACAGTTCTCCAGAAATCCATCCCATGTCAGGTGGAAAGTGTCCACTTTCCCTCTAAGTTCGAATTTAATTTTGTTCTAGCTGGACATGTTTCAATATGTCATACAACAGATTAATATAGGTTGGAGGGTTTTTTGTTTCCAGTTCAACAGAATAAGTCTCCTAGCCAATAATGTCACAAATTTGACAAACGTTTTTTGTTCATTCCGGAGATTTGCACCAGCTGAGGGTACGCCAAACAGTGCCAGCGCAGGGTCAGGATCTAACTGAAGTTGACAAACGTCTGACATCATGCGGAATATTTTTGTCCAATAGGGGGACATTTCTGGACAACTCCAAAAAGTATGAGTCAGTGAGGCTTGGCCCTGCCCACAGCGCTCACAAACTGTCCGCTCCAGGAAATATTTTGGAAAGTCGCACCTTTGACAGATGTAGTCTATGTAAAATTTTAAATTGCAGTAGACCATGATGGGCGCAAATCGAAGAGGAGTGGACATTGTCCTGGGCTTTAGTCCACTGATTGTCAGTTATGTCCACTCCAATGTCCTGTTTCCAAGCGTCCTTGAGATGGTCTAGCGTAGGCATATCTTCCAAGTCCAACAAGCCATTACAAATTCTGGAGATTGAGCCTTTTTTCAGAGGATCTCTCAAAAGTATAGTATCAAGTTCATACTCAGGAGGCTGACAGGGGAAGGATGAGAGCGTTGATTTTACAAAACTGCGAATCTGCAAATATTTGAAGAAGTCTCTCTTTTCTATCTTATTTTCCACAGAGTTGATCAAAGGTGGCAAATGTTTTTTGGATAAATAAATCTTGCAAGGAATTTATTCCCATGGTTGCCCATTGACTGAAAGAAATTTCCGAAAGTGCTGGAATAAACTCATGATTATATGTTATTGGTGCCATTGTGGAGATCTCTTTCCATTTAAAGTGTTTTCTAATTTGATGCAAGATTTTAACTGAGTGGGAAACGATAAGATTCTTAAATTTGGGAATAGTCGCTTTTAAAGAAGCATAAATAAGTGCTCGCAGTGAAGTTGGGCGGGCACTGTTTTCTTCAATTTCAACCCAGTCAGCCTCCCCAGCATTACACCAGAAGGACAGAGATCGTATATTATATGACCAGTAGTAAAATCTGAAGCGGGGCAATCCCATCCCCCCAAGCTCTCTGGGTCTTTGTAAAAATGCTTTCTTAATCTGGGGGGTCTTTTTATTCCAAATAAATTGCGAGATCAAACTATCTAATTTGGAAAAAAATGATTTGGTGATGAGGTAAGATATGCATTGGAATAAGAATTTAAAAATTTTGGTAAAATATTCATCCTTACAATATTAATCCTCCCTGCCAAAGAGACTGGAAGACTCATCCATTTGTCGAAGTTCTGTTTCGTTTGTTCATACAGAGCTAAAAAATGTTGTTTAAAGAGACCAGAGAACTCTTGTGTCACATTAATGCCCAAGTACTTAAATTTTATCTGAAACTGTAAAGGGATATGCATTAAGAGGGGGACAGGGCTGTTTAGATACATTCTTGATTAAAAAGAGGGTACTATCCCAAAGTCCTGCAGTACTGACATTATGATTGGTAGGGAGCGTTCGGGATTTGATATGTGCAACAACAGATCGTTGGCATACAAAGATACTTTGTTTCATTTCTCCCCTAATGATGCCTGAATATCCCACATTTGTTTTTAATGCTATGGCCAGGGGTTCAATTTCTAAAGCAAATAACAGAGGGGACAGTGGGCAACCTTGTCTTGTTGATCGGCCTAAAGGAAAGTAGGATGAATAAATGTCATTAGTTTGTATGGATGCTTTCGGGTGTACATACAGCAACTTGACCAAAGATACAAAAGTAGTGACACACCGGTAAACTGGACTCAAATGCAACACGAAGTGAACCGTCAAACGTCTCAAACTACAACAGAAAGTGTCCTTTAAGCAGGTAATTCAGAATATGCTAAATCAGAGACTAAACAACTGAGGAATAAAGTCTTATTTAATGTCAATGAAAAGCTCTTCCACACTGGGGATTCAAATGGGGAAACAGGCTGGACCAATAAACTCAGGAACAGGTAACTCCAACAGATATAAATGCAGGTACAGAATTGCAGAAATGCAAACAACAGAGTATAACAGAGGAGCTTGAAAGTTGCTCTTGTCTAGTCAACAACCTAGCAAGAACTAATTGAACAGAAGCAGTATATATAGGCTACCCTGAGCTGATTAGCACAATGAGAGGCAGCTGCTGGGAAACCAGGAAGGTAACAAAAGAAGGGCCGGAACAGGCTGAAAAACGGAGCCGGACTGAGGAAAAAAACAAGCAAACAGGTAGAACTATGACAAGTAGGGCCAAATCCAAACTTCGACAGGGCAAAGAAAAGGTAGTCCCATTCGACCCTGTCAAAAGCCTTCTCCGCGTCCAAAGAGAGCAGCAATTCCTGATCATTTTTGTTTTCTTGGGTGTAAATTATATTTTGTAATGTCCTAATATTAAAAAACAGATGTCTGTCTTTTATGAAGCCCGTCTGATCTTGAGATATGACAGTCAGAAGTATATTCTCTAGGCATGTAGCCAGGATCTTGGCTAAGATTTTATAATCGACGTTTAACAAACTTATTGGTCTATATGAACTAGGCTCTAAAGGGTCTTTGCCAGATTTGTGTATGAGTGAAATACTAGCTTCATAGAATGATGGAGGCAGCAAACCTCTGATCAGAGCCTCGCTAAACACTTCCAACAGCGTTGGAGAAATCTGGCCTTTAAATGTTTTATAGAACTCAACAGTATATCCATCAGGACCAGGGGCCTTCGAGTTTTGCATTTTAAGTATTGCTTCTTTTATCTCTCCTAATGTTATCGATTTTTCCAACATGGCCCTGCGGTCAGTACTAACTTGAGGAATACTGAGCTTTTCAAAGAAGTTGTTAACTAATTTAGAGTCCCCCTTTCATTCAGACGTATACAGTTTGCTATAGTATTGTTTAAACATGTCATTAATCTCTTTAGGATCAGTTGTGATCTGTCTCAAACCAGTCCTGACTTCAATAATTGATCTTGACGCCTGTTGTTCTTTAATTTGGGATGCTAGGAATCTACCCACCGTCTCTCCATGTTCATAGTATTTATGTCTTAGCTGTGTTAAAAGCTTGGTTGTTTCAGAATTATACAGTAAATTAAGTTCAGTCTGGAGACATTGCCTTTTATTATACAGGTCAGATGAGGGGGAGGTCTCATATAGGCGATCTATTTCTTTGATTTTGCAAATAATAGTGGATTCTTTTTCTCTTCTCTTTTTGTTATTGAAACTGCTCCACGAAACTAGCTGACCACGTAAGTAGGCTTTTTGAGTCTCCCATAAAACGCATCTTGTTATATCTGGGGCGTCGTTAGTGACTTGAAAGAAATGAAGGTGTTTCTCAATTTCTTTCTTGCTTATCTGATCCAATAACAGAGAGTTGTTAAATCTCCACACTTTATTTGTATTTTGCCCAATTGCAATTTGTAATAATACTGGACTATGGTCTGACAAAATTATTGTTTTATATTCACAGCGTTGAACTTTAGATAGTAGGCCCTGATCAATTAGGAAGAAATCAATCCTCGAAAAGGAGTGAATGAATATGTTCAGGGGGTCAAATTCCTGCTCAAAGAGCAGAAGAAGAAAAAAAAAAAAAAAAAAAATTAAAGCCGCAAGCGGCATCGAACGGCCCTTGCGGGCCGTGCTTCGCACTCGGCCGACCCGGCACTCCCTGTGGGTGGCGCTAACGCGCCACTTATCCCTTTTTTATTGCGGCTTTGGGCTGCACTTGTCAAAACACATTGGAAGTGCTGATGCACAAAATGCAAAAACATGGGTTTTCCAGGCGTCGCCATGGCAACACCGTGCAAAATACAAAGTTGGCCCCCGGACTTTTTTGACGGGGACGACCTGAAGAATCACTGTGCCAAATTTCACATTCCTCAATGAAGTGAATAAGTCGTTATAAGATTTTGAAATGTACGAAAATTTTGAAATTTTCCCATTAGGATAACATGGGCTCTTTTGCGCATTGCCATGGCAACCCAGTGAAAAATATGACTTGGGTCTGATTGACTTTTTTGATCAGGATGACATGACGAGTACTGGTGCCAAATTTCACATTATTCCATGAAACTAATATTTTTCCCATGAATGGGAAAAATTGGGAGGTTTCCCTTTAGGATAACATTGGCAGTTTGGCACATCGCCATGGCAACACGGAGCAAAAAAACACATGGGTGTGATTGACTTTATTGATTGGGATGACCCACTGGAATTTTGTGTCAAATTTGGTAACATTTGGAAAAACTAAATTTTCAGCCTTCCATACAAATTTATTTCTTATTCTGTAGGGGGCGCTGTCACGCCAAATGTATTTCTTTCATAATCATTAGAATTAGGCCGGAAAGTTTTACAACTGATTTGAATTTGAGCCAAATCGGACTTTGCATGCGCAAACGGGAGCAAATTTTGAAATTTGAAAATTGTAGTGAGCATTTAAATCCCTCAATGATATGTGTAACTAATCAGTTCATTTCATTCAATTTTATTTTGAAGAGAATAAATACAATTCTACATAGATAGATATTATGATACGTTTATTAGATGCTATTTGGCCATAATATGGATTGGTGAAACAAAAGACTGGAGAATTTTTGAAAAAAACAAAACAAAACATTCAGCCATTTTGCAAGGTTTGGTCAAACAAAAGGCTGGAGAGTTTTTGAAAAAAAACAAAAACATTCAGCCATTTTGTAAGAGTTGTTCAGACTGAAGACTTTTGAATCAAAACATTCGGTCCTGATTGGCTGAGAGACACATCAAAGAAAAGAAGTCTCACTTTCCCTGGCTTCTGATTGGCTGAGAGTTCGCACCACTGATGACGCTGCAGAAGTCTTAAATACAGGTGCAGAGTCGCCCTGCCCCTTTGTGCCTCTCATTCTTCCAAAGTTTGAGCTGCACTTGACTGCCCTTTCGCTGTCTTTTCGCTGACTTTTCATCGATTTTGCGATCATCGGATCACTGGATTACTGTTTTTCGTCGTGTGTCTTTTGTCCGTGATTTTGTCCTGTGCATCCGTGTTTTTGACAAACCTTTTGACTGAGGACATCAAACCATCTTTGTTCTCAATCCCGGACCGCAGAACTTAGGATAAAGGTAAGAAATCTGACTTTTATTTACTTTATACTGCTGGTTTCTTCAAATGTGTGTTAAATAAAGCTGCTTTGTTATTTGAATGTAGCTGTAGTGAAAATTCACCGTCTATTGTGTAAAAGCTAAGCTAACTTTTTTTCTTGGGCGTGTCCCCATGTGCTGTGTGGCTAATGGTTTATATGGGCTGTGTATGTGTGCCTGCTAATGTGCTAATATTCACCATCTATTGTGTAAAAGCTAAGCTAACGTTTTATTTAGGGCGTTTCCCCATGTGCTGTGTGGCTAATAGTTTATATGGGCTGTGTATGTGTGCCTGCTAATGTGCTAATATTCACCGTCTATTGTGTAAAAGCTAAGCTAACGTTTTATTTAGGGCAGGGGTGTCCAAACTTTTTACGAAGGGGGCCGGATTTGATGTGGTCAAATGTGGGGGGGCCGACCTCGGCTGACGTTCATTACATAGAGCAACAATATATTTAAACACATTTTAGCAAGCCATTCTGTGTTTCACATTTGCTTTTTTATTTTAATTTCAACAACCAAACATGCATTTTGGTTCATCTGAAACATGAATATCACATGCAATTGAATATTCAACTTTTTTTTCTTAAACAGAAGTAATTATACTCTTGAGTGCAAATTACATTTGAACATGAATTATATCATCATGGGAGTTCAATGTTCACAGAATTTTTGAATAACAGAAATGAGTAAGCAATAGTCATTAACCACAAGTGCGGGGCTCATTTGATATATGACATATCATCAAATATAAATGTTGATTGAACAGTTTATTCTGAAGTGAAAACTGACTTAGTTTTGTTTTGTTCAGTCACAAATTCAGACAAGTTGTCAGAGAGTTATTTAAATGACAAATGACTTGCCTGCATTAATGTGACGGGTGATACTGAGATCTGGACTGCAGCACAAAGGCCAGGTCTGGCTCAAAGGCAGTGGTATTGATGCGAAAGATGTCTCGTAGGTGAGAGTCTGTGAGCCGTGTCCTCAAACGGTTCTTATTTAAGTTCATAACCGAGAATGTCTTCTCACACAAATACGTCGACCCAAACAAGCTCAGCATTTTCTTGGCAAACTCTCGAATCTCTCTAAACCTGCCTTTATCCAGCTGTCGGTAAAAGTTGGCGAGAGAAAGTTGCTGGTGCCGACTGCGGCTCTCAGCGTCACACTGCAGCTCAATGAGCTCCAGCTGTAAATGGTCTGGAACATCATCTGTGTCCACAGAGAAGGTGAGGAAAAAAAAGCGATATCCTTCTCAATAGCTGCAAAATCCCGAAAGCGTCGTGTGAACTCTTCAGCCAAAGATAAAATATCTGATGCGTACCTCCTCGTTTGCGCACTGACATTGCTCTCTGGGAATCTGGCCATGATTTCTTGCAGCGCTGAAAAATGTGCAGTATTGGGCTGGGTCTGCGACAGGTGTCTTTCAAACAGTTTGAGCTTGGTTCCAAAGGCTTTGATTTGTGAATATAGTTGGCTTATGACTGCGTCTGGTCCCTGGAGATTGGTGTTGAGGACATTAAGGTGCTTTGTAATATCAACTAGAAAACCCAAATCAGCTAGCCACATGGGGTCACTTAGTTCTTGCATAGGTTGTCCCTTTTCAGCCAAAAACTGACCGATTTGCTGCCTAAGAGAGTAGAAGCAGAACCCCGACTGAGCCATCGCACGTCAGTGAAATAGACAACATCTCCATATTCTGCATGAATCTCACTTAGAAACTGTTGAAACTGACGGTGGCATAGCGCTCTGGAGCGGATATAGTTAATAGCCTTTATCACCGGTTTCATAACATGTTCATATTGGAGATGTTTGGCACACAGAACTTGCTGATGAATGATGCAATGGATTTTTACAGCTCTACCCCCTTCTTCACTTACTTTGTTACATATTAGTGTCAAGTAGTTCTTCAGTAATGTTCATTTCATGATCCACTCCCCTCAAAAAAATAAGCAATTGAGCAGTGTCCAAGGCGTCTGTGCTTTTGTCGCAAGCCAGCGAAAAAAATTCAAACTCCTTTCCTCTAACTCCTAATTGTATTTTGATGTCTGACGACACTTCTTCAATCCTGCGTGCCACGGTGTTACGTGCCAGGCAGACTTTAGCAAACTCTTGCTGCTTCTCAGGACATTTTCTTCACCATAGTCATGACGCAGCCTTTGATAAATTCACCCTCGGTGAAAGGTTTGTAATGCTTTGCGATCAGTGCTGCTACCTCGTAACTAGCCTTTGTGGCATTCTCATTTGACTCTCGGGCTCTTGCAAAATACTGCTGCTATGAGATTAAACTAGCTTCAAGTTGCGTCAATTTCTTGCTGCGTTCCTCCCCTGTCACATTGTCGTACATGTCAGCGTGTCTCGTTTGGTAATGACGCTTGACGTTGAACTCTTTAAAAACAGCCACTGTCTCTTTGCAAATGAGACACAGTTGTTACGTATTTCTGTGAAGAAATAGTCCAATTTCCACCCATCTTTGAAGCGTCGACCCTCGCAGTCAACTTTCCTTTTTTTGTTTATTGTCGCCATTTTAGAAAATTGGGGGTAAAAGGTCACACGGGGTGATGTCGCGTAGAGTGCTCCTGCCCTCTAGTGGGTAAATTAGGAACAGCACCCCAATTTTAGGGACTCTCGGTAGTAAGTATATGTTCGGGCCAGAAGTTATTGATTTTATGACAGAGGCTGCGGGCCAGATGAAGTTTGACCAAGGGCCGCATTTGGCCCCCGGGCCGGACTTTGGACATGTCTGATTTAGGGTGTTTCCCCATGTGCTGTGTGGCTAATAGTTTATATGGGCTGTGTATGTGTGCGTGCTAATGTGCTAATATTCTTGTTTAGTCACGGTCTTGTAACGTGCGGTTGTATGTATTTCTACGGGCTATACTTTTAGTGCTAAAGTGCTAGTGAGGCCTAGTACTAAGCGAGGCCTAGTAGCCGCTAATCCCAGCTGCATGGTGCCAGTGTCCGTATCAATACTGACCTATATATAGGTTTTTGTGTGCTTAAAAGTAGTAATATTCTTCTTTAGTCTTGGTCTTGTAACTTGTGGCTGACTTGTACTTAGATAGATATAACTTTATTGCGTTAAAGTGTTAGTCGGGCCTAGTAGGTAGCTCGTTGTAGCTGGATCCCGTAGCAAGTATCAGGGGCACGTGTCAGGGCCTCTGGAGATCCTTTTGCGCCCGTGACTGTAAACTTGCAGTTTAGGAGAAAACTGTGTGCGCTGTTTGTTAGGAACCACTTTGAGTTCTGGTATGATTTGGTTTAATCCTGGTTTTGATCAGGCCCGGTATTATGTGTGCAGGTACAGTGTCTCAGGTTTGGTTTAGTCTGTTGTGAGATGGTTTTGGACCTGAATGAATGAAAGTAATAAACTTTGCACAGATAATCTGTGATTTTTAAATGATGCTTTTCACAATTGATGTTGAGTCATGATGTTTGTTGGTTTAAGTTTTAGTCTTGGTCTAGTCCTGGTTGAGTCCTGGTTTTAACCTGTTTTGGGCCTGGTTTAAACCGGGTCTAATCCAGGTTCTGGTGTGTGTGTCTGGGTGTGCGTGTGTGTGTGTGCGCGTGCGCGCGTGTGTGTGCGCGTGCGCGCTAACCAATCAAAAAGCAGTGAGCCTAGAAACAGCCAATTATATCACTCGATTGCTAAGCTGTTGTAGTGATAGTCTGTTTTGTGAATGGGTGCGGTTTGATGTGTCTCAGAAGAGAGAATTTTTCACTTGTGTTCTGGTCTAGCCCTGGTCCAGTCATGTCCAGTATAGCCTAGTCCGGGTCTGGTCCTGATATGGCCCTGTGTAAGAACGGGTTCTGGTCCTATATACTTTGCTTTAAATGGTTCCAGTTTTTTCGTGGTGTAGTCCTGATCTAGTCCAAATATTGATCATGTTCAGACCAGTTTTAGATGTATTTTCATCGTAAAAGTTATGTTAATTCTATTCTTGCTCTATTCTGTTGTTACTGACCCTACTGTGATTGGTCCAATCTTGGGTTAGGCCCGGTCCAGTCCTGATCTGGTCCTGGTCCTGGTCTGGTCCTGGTCTGGTCCTGGTTGTTATGTGATTGTAAGTGTGTTATAAAACTTATCCTCATTCATAAGCTGTAAGTTTGCTTTAATTGAGTCTGGTCCTGGTTTAGTCCTGTTTCAGTCCTGGTCCAGTTTTGGTTGTACTGTGATTGTGAAGTGTGTGTATTGCGACTTATGCTCATTCATAATGGTCATAACTTTGCTTTAAATGTGTCTAGGTGTGGTCTTGGTGTGGACCTAGTCTTGGCCTGGTCTAGTCCTAGTTTGGTCTAGTCCAGGTCCTGTCCTGGTCCAGAACGGGTTTAGGCCTAGTCTGGACCAGTCCTAATTTGGTCTAGTCCTGGTCCAGAGCTGGTTTAGAGCTGGTTTAGTCCTGGTCTGGTCCTGGTCTGGTCCTGGTCTGGTCCTGGTCTGGTCCCGGTCTGGTCCCGGTCTGGCCTTAATGCAATTGTGAGTGTGTCTTACACAGTTAATGCTCATTGATTATGGTGAATACTTGGCTTTAAACTGTTTTGGTCTTGTCGTGGTGTTGTCCTGATCTAGTCCAGATTGTGATATGTGTTAACCAATCAGAAAGCAGTGAACCTACAAACAGCCAATGATATCACTCATTCCAAGAGCGGGAATCTTGGTTTCCTATCCAGTGTCTGTTTTGTGAATGTGTGCAGTTTGAAGTGTCTCAGAAGAGATAGAATTTTTCACTTGTGTTCTGGTCTAGTCCTGGTCTAGTCTTGGTCCGGTCCTCTACTAGAAAGGGTTTGGACCTAGTCTGGTTTAGTCTGTGTTGGGATGGTTTTGGACCTGAATCCTGGTCTACTCACTGTTTTGTCACTGTTATATTCTAGACTAGGTTTTGTTTTATTTTACTTAACTCTTGTAGTAACCATTTGTGTATGTATTGGATTTTGATCCAGTCCTGGTTGTACTGTTATTGTTCAGTGCATGTTATATGACTTATGCTCACTCATATTGGTCATAACTTTGCTTTAAATGGGTCTGGTCCTGGTCTTTTCCTGGTCTGGTCTTACTGTGATTGTATGTGTGTCTTCATAGTTTATGCTCAGTCATTATGGTGAATACTTTGCGTTAAACAATGTTGGGCTTGTCATGATGTAGTCCTCATCTAGTCCAGATATTGATCATGTTCAGACCAGTTTTAGATGTATTTTCATCATAAAAGTTGTATTAAGTCTGTTCTTGCTCTATTCTGTTGTTACTGATCCTACTGTGATTGGTCCAGCCTTGGGTTAGGCCCAGTCCTGGCCCAGTCCTGGTTGTACTGTGATTGTTAAGTGTGTGTTATATGACTTATGCTCATTCACAATGGTCATAACTTTGCTTTAAATGTGTCTGGGTGTGGTCCTAGTCTTGTCTTGGTCTAGTCCTGGATTACAACAGGTGTAGACCTAGTCTGGTCCAGTCCTAGTCCTGGTGCTTGGTTGCTTTTAAAGGGTTTTGGTTTTGTGGTGTAGTCCTGATCTTGTCCAGGTTTTGATCATGTTCAGGCCAGTTTTAGACCTATTGTTGTCGTAAAAGTTGTATTAAGTCTGTTCTTGCTCTGTTTTCTTGTTACTGATCCTACTGTGATTGGTCCAGTCTTGGGTTAGGTCTAGTTCTCGTCCGGTCCCAGTCCGGTCTGGTCCTGGTTCTTCTGTGAGTGTAAGTGTGTTATGAAACTTATCCTCATTCATTACAGCCATAAGTGTGCTTTAAATGGATAAACTGTTTTGGTGTTGTCGTGGTGTTGTCCTGATCTAGTCCAGATTTTGATAGATGTTAACCAATCAGAAAGCAGTGAGCCTAGAAACAGCCAATGATATCACTCATTCCAAGAGCGGGAATCTTGGTTGCTATGCCGTTGCCATGTAGTTGCACTGACTGTCTGTTTTGTGAATGTGTGTGGTTTGAAGTGTTCTGGTTTAGGCCTGGTCTGGGTCTGGGTCTGGTCTAGGCCTGGTCTGGGTCTGGCCCAGTCCTGGCCCAGTCCTGGTTGTACTGTGATCAAGTGTGTGTAATGCGACTTATGCTCATACATAATAGTCATAACTTTGCTTTAAATGTGTCTGGGTGTGATCCTGGTGTGGTCCTAGTCTTGTCCTGGTCTAGTCCTGGATTACAACAGGTTTAGACCTAGTCTGGTCCAGTCCTAGTCCTGGTCCAGTCCTCGTCCACTACTGGGCAGGTCCTGGTCCGGTCCTAGTCTGGTCCTGGTTGTTATGTGATTGTATGTGTGTTATGAAACTTATCCTCATTCATTATGACCATAAATTTGCTTTAAATGGGTCTGATCCTGGTCTGGTCCTGATGTGGTCTTACTGCAGTCTTACTGCAAGTGTAAGTGTGTCTTGTCCTCATGAATACTTTACGTTAAACAGTTTTGTTTTTGTGGTGCAGTCCTGATCTTGTCCAGGTCTTGATCATGTTCAGGCCAGTTTTAGACCTATTGTCATCGTAAAAGTTGTATTAAGTCTGTTCTTGCTCTGTTTTGTTGTTACTGATCCTACTGTGATTGGTCCAGTCTTGGGTTAGGTCTAGTTCTCGTCCGGTCCCGGTCCGGTCTGGTCCTGGTTCTTCTGTGAGTGTAAGTGTGTTATGAAACTTATCCTCATTCATTACAGCCATAAGTGTGCTTTAAATGGATAAACTGTTTTGGTCTTGTCGTGGTGTTGTCCTGATCTAGTCCAGGTTATGATATGTGTTAACCAATCAGAAAGCAGTTGTACTGTTATTGTTCAGTGCGTGTTATGACTTATGCTCACTCATATTGGTCATAACGTTGCTTTAAATGGGTCTGGTCCTGGTCTTTTCCTGGTCTGGTCTTACTATGATTGTATGTGTGTTTTCACAGCTTATGCTCAGTCATTTTGGTGAATACTTTGCTTTAAACAATGTTGGGCTTGTCATGATGTAGTCCTCATCTAGTCCAGATATTGATCATGTTCAGACCAGTTTTAGATGTATTTTCATCATAAAAGTTGTATTAAGTCTGTTCTTGCTCTATTCTGTTGTTACTGATCCTACTGTGATTGGTCCAGTCTTGGGTTAGGCCCAGTCCTGGTTTTACTGTGATTGTTAAGTGTGTGTTATATGACTTATGCTCATACATAATGGTCATAACTTTGCTTTAAATGTGTCTTGTCTTGGTTTAGTCCTGGTCCAGTCCAGGCCTAGTCCCGGTCAAGGTCCGGTCCTGATTTAGAATGGGTTTAGACCTAGCCCTGATCTAAGCCTGGTCTAGTTCTGGTCCGGTCCTGGTTTTAGACCTGGCCCGGTCCAATCCTGGTTTAGTCCTAGTCTAATACTACTGTCCTCATTTAGACCTGCTGTGATTGTAACAGTTGTGAGTCATGATGTTGAGTCATTATGGTTATAACTTTACTTTAATTAGGTCTGGTCCTGGTCTGGTTCTGGTCTGGTCCTGGTCTGATTATAAGTGTTTCTTATATAATCCATACTGAGTCATTAAGGTATTTATTTAGCTTTAAATGGTTCTGGTCTTGTCATGGTGTAGTACTGATTTAGTTAAGACCAGTTTTAGACTTATTTTGATCATAAAAGTGTTTATTTAATCTATTCTTGCTCCATTCTGGTGTTAATTTTAGTCCTGGTCCTTGGTCTTGTCCATAACTGTACCTGTAAATTTCATTAAGCTTCATGTATGTACAATTTGGTTTTGTAGCCCATTTGTGTTGTGGTTTGGTAACTTCTGGTCAGGGTGTGACCCTACTTGCTAAGGTTAATCTTAAAGCTGCTCAAGGCAGGCGATTTCCCAGTAAATACTATAACAAGGTCAGTAGATTATGCAGCACAAGTGCAAACTCGGGGCCCTGACATCATTTCAGTTAGATGCATATATTAAAAATATATATTTTATACCTTTACTTTCCAATGTATTGGTTTAAGGCTAGGTTTGACTCTTATAATATGTTTACTTCGTTTAATTGTAACAATTATAACTTTGTTATTTTCAGATGCCTAAGGTCAAGGGATGGAAGCACTCCCTTGCTGCGAAGAGGAGGAGGGATGAGCAGCTTGAGGGAAAGCCTGCTTTCCCGATAGCGGTTCACCTTCCGCCTTTTTCTGCCGATGCTGAGACCATTACCCGTAAGTGTATTTCAGTATGTTTTTACAACCTTTATGTCTGTCTAGTTTTGTAAATGCTGAGGTTTTTTTAAAAAACATGGTTCTTTTTTAGGCCTTGGTACTGGTTCTCGCCATTCGGTGAAGCCGTGGCCAACTTCCACAGTCACCGGGAAGTGCCACAAGTTGTACTTGCCGCCGGACCTGTCCCCCGACAAGAAGGCAAGTCTATGAGTTTCAGTATGAAACAAATTCTTAAGTAATAGTTGAGGATTGTTAAATATTTTCTTCTTTTTTCTAGTTCGTTCTGATTGTCAGGAACTCGCATCTTCGTGCTGTCGTTGATGCCATTGTGCCGATGCCAGAGGGCTGCCTGTCCTTTGCCATCAGTGCGACTCCCGGAGGTTCCGCCCGTGACCTTCGGATGCAGCTGCTCAGGAGCTATGAAGGCTGAGCACCTACCCAAAGGTGAGTTTAGTAATGACCATTAGATCATCTTTGGTAAATATTAAATAGTTGAACCATGAACAATGTGATTGAGAAAGTTGAACGAATGATTGTCTTTTTTTTCAGAGCCTGCTTTGGTGTGTGTCATGGCGCCATGCAACAACCTCACGGCCAGCAGGACGGTTGACGAGGCTGCAGAGGAGTTTGGCCAACTCCTCAGGTATGTCTGCGGCCGCTGGCCAAAGGTATGTAAAATAGCTGCAATTCTTTGATAATGATTGTATTGTGTAGTTGGTAAATGGTGATTTATTTCTTAAGGTGTGTGTCGTGGATTTCCCACCTCGCCTTGCTGGCAGCGTGGAAATTCAGACCCTCCTTTGCCAGGAGTACCACCGTGTGTCAGCCTTCAGGTCAACTTTGTCCAGATAGCCGACCACTTTCCCCGACACTGACGAGAGCTGTGGTGCAGGGATGGCGTAAGTACAATCTACGCTCTCATTTTACCAACTTCCTTTTTGCATGTGAGTGGTTTTATGTAACATGCCGTTATAATTTTGTTTCAGATCCACCTGAGTGATAGCGATGGAATGGGGATCCTTGTTCAGTTGCTGTGACAGGCTTGCTACACGCAGCTAGAGGTCTCTTCCCCCGCTTCCTCTGTGGTGGCGCCCCACCCTCGCACATCCACCAGAAAGGTCTCGCCAAGAGTGGTTGTGACGGGACCACTGCCCGTGCCACGACCACCCCCTCCTGAGTGGATTCCCATTGTGCGGGGCAGAAAGGTGAGAGATTGTTACTTTTTTTAGTTTCAAGCCCAAGTGGTTTATTCTGTTTAATGTATATTTTCATTACAGAACCAGCCTAGGGACTCGGCCTCCGCTGCGGGTCCCAAGGGGCGCCTGGTTAAGCGGGAGGTTAGTAAATGTCATTCCTGTCTTTAAATATTGACGTTGACATTATTGTTGTATTGTGATTTATATATTTTTTTAAATTTCTGTTGTAAGGTGGAGACCGTCTTCTCCATCCCCCTGTCGCCCATCCTCTTCAGCCCTGCTATGCTGGTCGAGATGGATGCGAGGTTTCCATTTGGCCTGACCAGCTCTGTGGAGGACGTGGCCACCTTTCCTTCGGGAAAGAAGGTAAGCATCTTGTGTTATTTTCTCATTGCTAAAAGTTAACAATTGCCTGGTGTGAGATTGAGTAACTTATGTATCCTTTTTTGTTTTAGACGTCTCGGGCGAGGCGTCGCAAGGCTGCTTCCTCAAAGAAATGCCGGCCCAAGTGGCAGGTGAGTGTTACACATTTTCAGACATGTTTTGTTGAATTTGTGCTTTTTTTTTTATATTAATATTATTACATTTTATGAAGGCGGAGGCAGCGCCTGTGGTTGTGGAGGTGAGACCCGGCTCACCATCCAGCTTCGTGCCTGCAGTAGAGGAGGACCAGGTTTGTGTCATTTTTAATATGTTGATTGTTTTTGACACATTGTTGCCTGTAATTGTTTTTAATTATATATTGTTTTGTAGGTGGAGGCAGTTGTGGTGGAGGTGACACCAGGAACGTCCCCTACCAGCGTCGTCATCCTGGATACTTTCCTGGAGGACGAGGTTTGTTTTGCTTCTTGCGTTTTGTTTTTATTATTTATCATTTAAACAGAATATCTGCTAATGTAGACATGTTTTTGCAGTCTGGAGATGTGGAAGTGACTCCAGGAACGTCACTTGCCAGTTCCAGGGACCAAATGCAGATGTTGATGGACGAGGTGAGTTTATTTTTAACATTATTATTATAGTAGTAGTATTAGTATTATATTGCAAAAAAATTAAGTGTACAGTAACAGCCTGATTAGATTAGTTTAATAATATATTTTCTTTGCATCTTTAAGGCCATGGACATCAGCTCTCCTGTGACCCCGCTGCTGCCACCTCTGACCTGTCCTCTTCTGACCTGTCAGCCTTCTTCTTCTGTGACCAGTCAGCCTTCACTTCTCAGCCCTCCACCAGCTGTCCAAGAGGAGAGAGCTTCTGACAAAGATAAGTCTTGTTGTGCACATGTTGTACCCGTCGGTGTTCCATCTGTCGTTAGGGATAGTTTTCATCAGGGTGATTTTAGGTTTGAGTATGCTGGTGTACAGTGTATGGCGATAGCTTTGGTAGCTTTAGCTAAGCACTCGGTGTGTAATGTGTTTTCATGGGATCAGAGGCAGTTAGATTTGGTTTTGAATCTTGGGGATGCACTGTACACAGATCGGCGGAATCGGGGCTTGACTCATGGGCGTGACTTGTTAATTGTTTCAGACCTGCCAGATGAGTCGGTTATAGATGGACAACAGCTTTTCTTTCAGTCAGCCAGTTAATGGGGCTGCAAATGTTGTTGAGCATGAGTTTATTGAGGTGGGCGTGTGGGTGACTTTAGATGGTGCTTTAGAGCAAATGTTGGGACAGTGCAACACATGTCTTATGACACTCTGTGGTGCTGCATGTGCCGTTATTAAAGACAATGGGCGGTATGCTGTGGTGGACTCTCACTCGCGGAGTGCTGAAGGGTTGGTAGATCCTAATGGTAAAAGTGTGGTTATGTAGTTTAGTCATATTGATGAACTTTACAGTTTTTTTTGTACATTGGCTGCGTGTTATGGTGATGATTCAGATGAGTCTTTCAAAGAGTTTGAATTGACTGGTGTTGATGTCGTTGTTGCAGCTGATTGTGTGAGGGGCTTAAAGTGCCAAGAGGCCGCAGAAGTTTCTTCTTCTGTACTCCCTGACAAAAACACAAAGCAGGACATTGAAGTTGTTGTATCTGATAGTGTGAGGGGCTTAAAGCACCAAGAGGCCGCAGAAGTTTCTTCTTCTGTACCCCTAAACAAAACGACAGAAGACACTGTTGTTGATGTAGATGTGCGGTGCACCAGTGTTCAAGACAATGCTCTGGTCTTCAATCCACTTAGTGAAAGTGTTTGTAAGGATTTGTGCAAACACATTAAAGTCGAGTTTCAGAAGCTCAGCGTAGCAGATCCTAAAACTGTAGGGCCACTAGGTGCCCCGTGTCAAAATGACAAAATCGTTGCGGACGGTAATTGTTTCTTTCGAGCTGTTTCACAGGCTATTAGTGGCACACAAAAATACCATCGAAAAATTAGACTTGCAATTGTGAAACAGCTCAAAAATAACCCTTCAAAATACAACACCCTATTGCGCAATGACCACTCGTCTGTGGACCAATATATCAGCGAGTCAAACATGCATAAAGTTGGCACATGGGCCACAGAGGTAGAAATTTGTGCGGCCGCGGATTTTTTAGGCATTGACGTATTTACATTTTTTAATGGACATTGGCTGAAATACGGTTGTACTACCGAGCCTCTGTCAAACAATGGCATTTTTCTAGAGAATATTAACAGTTGTCATTATGAAAATGTAATTTGTGTTAAAATACCAAATGCTAATGCTTGTTACGAATGCTGCCGAGTCCACGGATTGTCAATGGAGAGCTACAATAACAGGCCTAAAAAGATAGCTCCCAAATCACAGGTTAATAATGAATTGAATATGAAACCTATATTATCAAAGTATATGCAAAAGAAACAACTTAAGCATTTAAAAAGTAGCTACAACACACATCATGATACAATCAAGGAAAAACAGCGAACACATTATAGACACCCACATGTTAGAGATGCCTCACAAAAAAGATTTAAACTAAAATATAGAGATAGTTTGGAGTACAGAGAGGGGAAAAAGGCTGCAAGTAAACATTCATATAGGATGAATGAATTGTATAGAAAGAAAAAAAAGGCAGCAATTAATGCAGCAATCAAGCAAAAATACAGAACTAACATTGAATATAGACAAAATCTTAAATCAACTTATAAACACAAATACAATGTTGATTTAGAATATCAGAATAAAGTTAAGGCTGCTGGTATTGCTAAATATAAAATTAATTTAAATTATCAAAATAAACTTAAGGCTGCCAGCATCCACAAATATAAAGTTAATCAACAACATAAAGAATATTTAAAAACAGCCAGTAAAGCCAAGTACCACACAAATCCCCTACATAAACAAAAAGTTAAAGCATTTGGGAAACAAAAATATCACAGTAATGAGCAATTTCAAAACAAACTCGGGCAGCATTCAGGAACAAGCAAAAGCAACTGAAACAAAAACAGAAAATTTTTACATTTGTTTTGGATGAATTTTTAAAACAAGATCAAAGTGGTCCAGAGTAGGTTTGCTGCGTTTGTTTGAAACTCTTATTTAGGACCTGGGTCTTGCCTTGTAGAAAGGACAACTTTATGGCTAAACCAAAATGTGCGGAAGTAGCAAATGCCTGTATCTCCGAGGCCTATTTACATATATGCAATAATGACTGCCCAGCTCCATGCCCGCTCTGTGATTGTAGAGGTAGTTTATGGATCTGCTACACGTGCAACTCTAAACTGTGTAAAGGACAAATGCCATGTGAATGCTCAGTAAATAATTTACAATTGGACAATATTCCCCCTGAGCTCGCCTGCTTGAACACCGTTGCTGCTTGCACATAGTTGCACTTAACATACATTTTATGCAAATTTTAGCTTTACCAAAGGGGGGGTCAGCGAGGTATCCACGGTCCGGTCACATGTGTGCCTTCAAGGGTTACAGAGTCAGTTAAGCTATTGCCGCGTAGTAACATGGACGGTTGTTTATTGCCTATAAACCTTAGCGTAAACTTGCGTATAAAGGGAATTATGAGTATCAATATGTAGATACAGGGCGCGTACGGAGAGCTATTGCTTTTCTTAAGCAAAACAACCGGTATTATTTAGACATTGATTTTAATGAAGAGTCGGTTAATGAGTTTGTTCCTGAAGAAGAGGAAGCTATGGATACGGGTGCAGGCATTAATGTAGAAGAAACTGTTAAGGACACATGTGCAGATGTTACTGTTGACACAAAAAACCGGGCAGAACAGGAACAGGCTGAAGATTTAGATGATGAGCTTCTACATGATCGGCAGCGTCATTGTATCCATCAGGATACATTTTTCATGCCTGTTGGTATTGCTCAGGAAGCTCTAGACCACTATTTTGAGGGCATTTTAAATTTAGATCCAGCCGAGGGGAACAGCCCAGTTAGTTTGTTGTCTGATAAAGAGAATGAGGCTAAATGTTTTCCAAAGGAGTTTCCGTTTGGACGCAATATGTTTCATAGTCCTCGGCCTGTTCCTTTGACCATGTGCAGATATTTCATTAACAGACTGCTGCATGTGGATGGTAGATTTGCACAAAATTTTAAGTTTCTTTTCTTGGCGTTATACATGTTGGAAGTTCAGCAGGTCGTATCTAAAGTGTTAATTGCTTTGCGAAAGGGACATTCTGGTCAGGCCAATGCTGCTGCAGGCAAAGGAACTTTAGAAAATTTACTACAATATGATAATGGTTATCGTTTTATGCAGCCTATTAGAGGCACCTCGCCCTTCTGGCAGACTGCACAAAAAGATTTATTTGCATGCATTTGGCAGCTGGGTATTCCGACGTGGTTTTGTTCGTTCAGTTCCGCAGACCTCCGTTGGCCAAGCCTCCTTAAAACGCTCTTAAAGCAGGAAGGTAGTACCCGGAGTGTTGAAGATTTAGATTGGACAGAGAGGTGTGACCTTTTGCGTCGTCACCCTGTAACTGCAGCTCGCATGTTTGATTCCCGATGGCACCATTTTTTACGTAAAGTTATTCTTTACCCCGCTCAGCCAATCGGTAAAGTCATAGACTATTTTTATCGCGTAGAGTTCCAACAGCGCGGGTCTCCCCATGTCCATTGCTTATTTTGGATTGAAATTGCTCCAAAGCTTGGAGTACATACGGATGAGGAAGTAGTTCAGTTTGTTGATAAATATGTTACGTGTGAACTACCCTCTGATCCGGATTTACTGGAAAAAGTTACTTCAGTGCAGCAGCATTCTAAGTGTCACTCAAAAACATGCAAAAAAAAACCCCAACAAAGTCTGTCGTTTTCATTTTCCACGTCCGGTATCTGCACGCACATTTATCAAACAAAAGGTTCCCGATTCAGAGCCTCTTGTTACAAAAGAGGAAGCGGAGTTTATTATGAGCGTGCTGAAGAATGCTATCGTTGATGAAACTAACCTGTGTCTTAGTGCAGAGGAGTTGTTTGCGTCGGTGGGTTTATCGCAGTTCACATTTGAACAAGTGTACAGTGTTTTAGATGGACACACACACATAGTTTTAAAGAGGGACGTGGGCGAAGCTTGGATTAATAACTACAATGAGAAATTATTAACCTGCTGGAATGCCAATATGGACATCCAGTACGTTGTAGATGCGTGGGCTTGTGTCGTTTACATTATTTCATACATTTCTAAAGCAGAGAGAGACATGGGTTTACTTTTAACTAATGCACAAAAAGAAGCTTCCAAAGGTAATGTTAGTGCAAAAGAGGCTTTTAAAAAATTAGGCAGCGTTTATCTTCATAATCGTGATGTCTCGGCACAGGAAGCTGTCTACCGCGTGACAAACATGCACTTAAAGGAGTTTTCAAGAAAAGTTACATTTGTCCCGACAGGCGATAATATAGTGCGTATGAGTAAACCAATTGGCGAAATAGATGATGAAATGGGGGAAGATATTTGGATGACAAACACCATTGATCGTTATTTAAGTAGACCAAATGACAGCACATTTAATGACATGTGCATCGCGACATTTGTTTCTGAATATCGCTTGCTCGGGCCGTCAGACAAATGTAAAAATCCAATTATTTTACAGAACGAATTAGGTGCAATTACTAAAAGAACACGGACCAAGCCCGCAGTTGTTAGATATGCGCGTTTTTCTGAGACTAAAAACACAGAGTTATTTCATCAAAGTATTCTTCATTTATTCATGCCGTATCGCGTCGCCATTGATCTGAAACCGCCTCCATTTGAAACATTTGAACTTTTCTATAAAACTGGGGATATACGTTTGAGTGACGGGTCTGTGCAAATGGTGAAGTCGATAGTTGATTCAAATAGGTGTCGCTTCGAACTTGCAGCTGAGGACTTGGATGAGGTTCATGAGCAGATGGAATCTGGAGAGATACATGAGTATTCATGGGGCTTGCTCTGCCCAGAACAGGAAGTGGAGAGGTTGGAGTCGAGGGAGGAGTTCAGAGAGATGTTGCAGGCTGTTGGTTCTGAGCAAGAGCAAGAAGATGTTCCAGACTTGGCTGTAAGAAACGAGCAAGTTTGTCACTTAGAGAAAAGAAATGTTATGAGTCGTCAAGAGGGTCTTTTACTTGTAAAAACTCTGAATGAGCAACAACTGTCCATTTTTTACAAAATACGGCAATGGTGTTTAGACAAAGTAGCTGGTAACAACCCAGAGCCATTGCACGTGTTTATCACAGGTGGAGCAGGCACAGGGAAAAGTCACCTGATCAGAGCAATTCAATATGAGGCGTTCGCTCCTATTTGTCATAGTCCGGACAATGTTAGTGTTTTATTAACAGCTCTGACAGGGATAGCAGCATATAATTTGCAGGCAGCTACTATCCACACAACATTTAGCATCGGTACTAATGTTTCCATTCCCTACACACCACTGGGGGAGGAAAACATTAATACACTGCGCGTTAAATACATGGATTTACAAATTGTAATTATCGATGAAATATCCATGGTAGATAAAAAGTTATTTACATGGACGATTGCATCAAATCAAACAGTCAGGTGACTTTTCTCCATTTGGAAATGTGTCTTATCGCTGTTGGGGATTTCTATCAATTATCACCGGTCATGGGTCAAGCTCTGTACAAAGAAAACATAGGTGTTAATTTATTTACAGATTTATTCAAGATGGCAGATTTAACAACTGTAGTCAGACAAAAAGATAACACGTTTGCAGAGCTATTAAATCGGCTTAGAGTCCGCTCAAGGTTAACACCACTGCTTGATGGAGACATAGATATATTAAAACGTTGTGAAACAGGTGAAGATCCCAACGTGTTACACATTTTCACTAAAAACAGCTTTGTGTCAAATTATAATTTAAAGATATTGAATAAAGTATGTCCGGAAAAGGTAACAATCAGTGCGCGTGATTTTGGCTATGACAAAAAGACCGAGAAGTTAATTGAGATACAAGGCCATCTCCATAAATCCAAACAGGCCAGTTTGGAGGAGTCTTTAATCTTGGGTGTAAATGCGCGTGTTATGCTTTATAAAAATGTAGATTTAGCTGACGGTTTAGTAAATGGGGTATGTGGTATTGTCACCTATATAGTTGAAAATCCACAGAATAAACAGCCTCCTCTTGCAATCTATGTTAAATTTGACGACGATCGAGTAGGCGCACAGAGGAGGAGGCCCTGCTCACCTGACTGGTTCTACTCGCATAGAACCAGAGGAGGAGCAGGCGAATAAACGAGGGGAAAAGCGTCGTCATTTTCCACTTAAACTCACGTGGGCGTGTACGGTACATAAAGTACAAGGTGTTACCGTAGATCATAGCCTTTTTACTTCATAAAATAGAAACCAAACATGTGAACATTATCTCTGCAAAGGTTGAAACTGATTAGATGAAGCAGATCAAAAAAAGAGTGATTTTAGTACAGGTATGTCAGGCGAGGTTTCCATTTTGGCACCATTTGGCACACATAGTGCCATTTGCATTTCTGTCATGTAAAAGTTATATATTTCATTTTTATATCACTAATGGTGTTCAGTAGACCTAAAGAAAACATTTTTTGACATTTTTAAATTTTTTGTATTAAATTAATAATTATTAATTAATAATTATAATAAATATATGTGTATATGAATGTTTCCCCTACAAATAAAATGACCGCATAAAGCATTTGAATGATTTTTTTTAGATGAATTTAGTGAAAAAAGCAAATCTAAGTTTGTCTGGTGCGCTGTGCGTCCTGCGCGTAAAGGCGCTGTTGCGCACACAAGCGTGCTTACTGTACGCGCGGACTTTACTCCCCAGCGGATTGGTCAATCTGCATGAGTGACACCTCTCTGGAATCGTGAAAGCCAATAGAAAAAGGCTATAACTTGCAATACAAGATTGACAACAAAGCCAGCCAACCAGAAGGGGAAAAACAAAGCCATGTGAAAGTGCCATGCTTTTCCATTGGTTTACAGTAAGCCCTCGGTACGAACTATATATCACTATTGTATTGACTGTTTTAAGTGATGGACAACCGTCGGAGCTAACAGGAAATAGCTTTTATTTACAAATGGAATAAACTTTTCACGGCAAGACGACAAAGGTAAGACAATTTTTACTAATGTGGTTTTGAAAAACAATGTTTTGTGATCTGTTGCGCGTCGCTTCGTCTTTAATCATTTATTTACTTTCATATGACGTGAAATTCTTTTAATTATGGATCATTGAGATTGTTGTAATGGGTTTTAAATGGTTGGTGACTTGTCACTGTGTTGTGTTTATCATGTGAATTGTTAATCATGAATTTTAAGGTGTTGTAATCAGGTGATGTGTTTTTATTGTATATTTAACTCTTATATATGTTTGTATTTAATGTGGCCATACAGTGATGAGTGCACACATACTGTATGGTTTGTCTTTTGTCAAAGTTCCACTGACTGGTCCACCTGCACATTTCTCTCTCCCCCTCTCTCCCCCCAATTCTTTCTCTCACACTCACTATATCTCTTTGTCCAACTCTCCATCTCCCATTCTCCCTCCACCACCCTCTCCATCTTATTCCTTCCATCTTCCTCTCACCATCTCTATGTAGCCATCTGTCTTTACCTCAAATCTCTCTGTAACTCAGTCTTTTCTCATCACCATCTCTCTCTCTAGCTCCCTCCGCAAGTGTCTCTCTCTAAGTCTAGAAAAAAAATTCCACTCTCAAATTCTATAACTCACTCTCTCTCGGCCTCCCCCTCTCTCAACCCCCACCCCCAACTCTCCCTTTTTCTTTAACGCTTAACTCCCTCACTCTAACTCTGTCAAACTGTCTCCCTCTCTCTAACTATCTGTCTCTTGTTAACTCTCTTTCTCTTTTTCTGACCTTTCTGTCCTTTGTTTCCCCCTCCCACTCTCTCTCTGTCCCTTGTTTCCTTTCCTTTCCTCCTCTCCTTGAACCACCACCTTATCGCGGTGGAGAGGTTTGCGTGCCCAGATGATCCTAGGAGCTATGTTGTGAGGGGTTTTATGCTCCTGGTAGGGTCTCTCAAGACAAACAGGTTCTGGGTGATGGGTCAGACAAAGAGTGGTTCAAAATACTGAAATTGATAAAGAAAATAAAAATGTGTTCGTTCATTGCTATTCACATGGTGTTCCCTGTCCCACTCTTCTCTGGGGAGTGCAACTGTTTCAGATGCCTGGTCAGTGTCCGCCGATGATGACTGGACCCTTGATGCCCTCCTGTGTCCTGATCCTGTTCTGTGGACCTGGAACCTCCCTTCCTTCGCTTGGCCTGGTGCCTATCTGGTCTGGGACCTTCTCTCTCCCTTAGTTGAGTGGCTCTGGCCCTACAGACTGAACTCTATCTGCCAATGGATGCACATTAGTCCTTGACACATCTGCAGCCAGTCCGTCCATGGGAATGGAGTTGTCCTTCACTAGTTCTCCTCCAGGTGTCTAAGGACAGGGGGCTCTCTGGGACAGTTATGCATTGTCTGTTTCATTGTTGATTTTCTAACTTTCTGTTGGTTAAATGAATTCTCATGTTCAGCCCTAAGAGACGACTGCTGTTGATTTTGGGCTTTACAAAAATAATTTGAATATAGTTGGTTTTATGTAATGTTTTGGTTTACAGTTACACGGCTAATGTGATCTGCAATAACATGTTAATATCGTATGTTATATATGTTAATATAAACACAATTTTAAATGTTAGAAAAACACAGTTGTATGTATTAACATTGTAAATGCTCTTTGTCAATTTTATTTAGAACTGATGAAATAAGTAAAATCTTTGAAATGAAACTCATTTGTATTTATTTAAAAGAAAATGTATGCAAACATTTTAGTGAATTAATTAGCTGTAATATATATTTAGAAATTATGTAAAAACAATGTTTTGGCACATTTTGACAATGTATAATTTTATTTATTTTTTTCTTTTGATTAATAAAGAGGATAAGTTTAAAACACCACAAACCTTGGGAATGTGAGATGTTTTAAGGCAAAAGACACATATTGGGGTTTATTGTTGGGTGAACATGTTTTATTAGTCCTATTTGGTTTAAAAGTCCATAATGTGGTGTCTCCAGCATAAGCAGGTCTAATATAGTGGGTGAGAGCTTTGACCATTATCTTCCTAATCCACCTTCAGAGTCCAGCAGGCAGCCCAGGACAGAGCTGGCCCTCTTGACCAGTCTTGAGTCTCTGTTTTTTTTTTGCTGGGACACTGCGTGTTGATGAATAGACATGATTAAACATGAGCATAAACACACCGGATTATAGCCAAAGGCTAATTTTCATATGTTGTCCCGAGGGCTGGTGTCGCAAAAGGGTCAAAGTAAAAAATTGCACACTACACTCACTGCAAAGTTCCCATAGTTGCACTTGGTGTTTAGGAGATCACAGTAGCAGGGCTGGGAAAGGTCAGTCATAATATGTCATAGCAGAGACATGCACACTCCAAAGGCGTCTGAGAAAAACAGTACACAGAAGGTGAAGGCCACCTGGTGCACAGAGAGGAACCAGTCCATCGTTTCCTGAGGTACAGCGCACACAGACACTTAATACTGCCCATCACCTCCAGTGATGTAGGTTTAAACACAGTAATGTAGTTTTAAACACTAAATGTTTGGCAATGTGTCATTGGGGCTTAATTGATTAATCTGCCAGTGGTGTCAGACAGATCTTTATCAGAATGATTTTCTTGGGATTCCAGGGAATGGAATAACCTGTGTGTGTATTCGGCCTTTTTTGGATATATTCTACTCAGTTAAGAAAAAAGTGCCTTGGGGATAAAAAACATCAGTAGAGGAAAATGTAAAAAAAATCTGGTGGTTATGAAGTTTACCCAGATTCAGATTTCAGCAGTCAGCTGGTCTCCACAATTTCAACATGGAAACATGACCAAACCATAACATTACTCAACCCCAACCTTCTGCTGATAGTGGCATGACAAGAATACTGTGCCCTTGCCCAATAAGAATAAGTAACGGTTTGTGTGGTCAGAGGGTAAAAATGTTTATTGCATAAAGAAAAATAAATACAAAATGCTAAAAAAAAATACATATAACACAGGACTTGAAATAGAGGTCACGGTTCTGTGAGAGTCAAATCACAATTTAGATTTTTGTTATCTTTCTATTACCTTTAAGAGGTACATAAAATCGGCTTCTGAGAGTTTACATTACCCTGTGATTGGTTAAAGCACTCACTCAAACACTTACAACGGTTAACCAATAGGAATGGATGGAAAAAATTGTGACTGCGAGCTGACAGGTGTATCATATAGACCAAGAGAATCACCATATGTAAGCAGATCAGGATCAGGGTTTGAATATCCTCATCCTGCCCAGCCCTAATGTTGAAGTTTGGTATATTTATGGTGCATTTGTGTGTGTTAAGAATCATTTTTACCATATCATTATGCAATATATCCACTAACGACACTACTGACTGTAGCATTTCCCCTAGATTTTCTAGTTTGACTATTCTGCATGAGTATGTGGTAACGCACATGCATAGAGGAGAAAAATATAGACCTTTATATTATAGATTTATTACTGTCAGTTTCCTTACTGTAATATTTAAATTCCCATGTATTTAACATTGCTTAAAGCAATGTTAAATACACCATAAGAATTTTGGGCATTTTAAATAAATTATCTCACAGTTTGTTTAATTTGATAATAAGCCTTTAATCAGTTGCAGTAAATACTTCTGAAGTTACCACCTAATAGTTATTTCTGGTGTTTCTAAATAAAACCAGCAGCAGACAAAATCAACACAGCAGTCACAGGAGCAAACCTCAGTTTCATTCTTTTATTTCTTTACAGAACCAATGCACACCTAAATGTATCTGTCAAACAAAGTACGCTAGCAGACTTGAAGTAGTTGGTTTACTCTGCATTTTGTTAAATTTCAAAGTGGCACCTATATATAAAAATGTGACCGTTTACCATTACGAAGCATTAATATGCATTTTATTATCATTTACAAAGGCAAGTACAAGGCAACGCTATGCTAAATACAAACACCGTGCAAAATACAAACTTGGCCCCCTAAACTTTTTTTTGAGGAGGACGACCTAAAGAATAACTGTGCCAAATTTCATGTTCTTCATTGAAGGTACTCGTTATAAGACTTTTAAATATACGAAAATTGGGAAATTAGGATAACATGTGCTTGTTTGCGCATCGCCATGGAAACCCAGTGAAAAATATGACATGGGTCCAAATGACTTTTTTGATCATGATGACATGAAGAGTCATTTTGCCAGTTTTCACATTATTCCATGAAACTAATATTTTTCTGATTGACTTTTATTGATTGGGATGACCCAATGGAATTTTGTGTCAAATTTGGTAACATTTGGGAAAACAAAATTTTCGGCCCTCCATACAAATGTATTTTTTATTCTGTAGGGGGCACTGTCGCGCTAAATTTATTTCTTTCACAAACAGTAGAATTAGGCAGGAAAGTTTTACAACTGATTCAAATTTGAGCCAAATCGGACTTTGTGTATGGAAACGGGAGCTAGGGATGGGACGATATTAAATTTTACACTCACGATTATCGTGGCCAAAATAATTGCGATTAACGATATTATCGCGATAATTATTAACCTGTTAACGTTCCGACGGCCCGGGCCTACTTTACAACTTTACGTGTCACCCGCACAAACAATCTACACATTAGTTAGTTAGTTAGTTAGTTACTTTATTGTCCCCGAGGGGAAATTTGTCTTCACAGTCAAAAACACAGAGAAAAACGCCATACATACATACAATGCCACACAAACACATCACATATATTGGACAAACACAAAGGCAGGTAATTGACATTGTAAAAGTGCATAATGATAATTAGAGTTCCGTAGTCTATAAATTGTTCAAGTTAATAATGGCTGTGGGTATGAGACTATTTTTGAAGCGTGCTTTGTTACATCTGAGAGTCCTGTATCGTCGTCCTGAAGGCAGTAGAGTAAAGTACCGGTGCAGTGGGTGAGTGTGGTCCTGTGTTATTGTCTGTGCTATACGAGTGATGGCTTTAGAGTTTAACTGTGACAGACTGGGAGTAGGGAGACCAATGATTTTTGATGCTAGGTGGGTTATTTTTGTAAATGAATTACGGTTTTTAACTGTGAGCATGGTAAGAAAACATGGTGAGCAGTACAGTAGGACAGGTTGGATGATGCTGGTGTACAGAATAAGCAGTAGATGTGGTGAAACATGGAGTCCTTTTAACTTACGGATAACAGAAAGTCTTTGATTGCATCTTTTTGAAATGTCCAGAGTGTGAAAGTCAAAAGTCAGTTTATGATCAATTGTGAGTCCAAGATATTTGAAATGTTCAACAGTGTCTATTGTGATATTGTCAATACTGGTAGGGTCAAATATTCCAGGGCCAAAGGTCATTTCTTGTGTTTTCTTGAGGTTGAGTTGAAGATGATTTTCTTTACACCATGTGGTGAAGTGTGATACAGAGTTCTGATATTGTCCAAGTGATGTGCTGTCTGAGAGAAGTCCTAATATAGCTGTGTCATCTGCATATTTAATGTATACTGTTCCAGGTGATGGGCTGGTGCAGTCATTTGTATATAAAGTATATAGGAATGGACTTAGTACACAGCCCTGTGGCGCTCCGGTGTTGGTGGTAAGAGGGGCTGTGATTGCATTATTAACTCTGACAGCCTGTTGTCTGTTTGAAAGAAAGCTGTGTATTATTTGAATGAGTCGTGATGGAACCTGGAGTTGGTTCAGTTTTGATATGAGTCTATGGCGTTGAATTGTGTTGAAAGCGGAGCTGAAGTCTGCAAAGAGAATCCGTGCTGAAGTGCCAGGAGAGTCCAGATGTTCCAGAAGAAGATGCAGCAGGCAGGCCACAGCGTCTTCCGTCCCTCTCCTGGCCTTATAGGCAAATTGAAGTGGATCCAGTTGCTGTCTGACGACTGGTACAATTATTCCAAGAAGTAGGTGTTCTAGGCATTTCATGATCAAGGATGTTAGGGCTATTGGTCTGTAATCATTTAGTTCTTTGGGTCTGTTTTTTTTGGGTACTGGGATGATAGTGGCTTTTTTCCACAGTGAGGGAATCTTGCAGCTGTCATACACCTCACTGAAGAGAGAGTGAATCACTGGTGCCAGTTCAGATGCACAGGTTTTCAGCATCCTCCCAGATATGCCGTCTGGTCCTGGTGCTTTTCCGGGCTTGCACCTTTTCAACTGGCCACGAACGTCCTCGACTGTGAAAGGAGCCACATCCCCAGGATCCAGAGGAGGGAGATTGTTCAGTTCATTGACACACTCCTGTGAAAAGTCATGTGTGTTGAATCTATTGAAAAAGATGTTTAGGTCGTTACCCAACTCTATTGATGTTACCGATTGGGATTTGGGAGGACCCCCGGTGAGAGTCTTAACCATCTGGAATGCCTGTCTGGTGTTCATATTGCCAAAATTTTGCTCTATCTTTTTTTTGTATCTATGCTTAGCATTGAAAACCTCATTCTTTATTGCGCTGGTATGCAAAACAGACGAGGCGTTTACGTGTAGAGACTGTGCTGTCGCAGCAGAGCGTGCGCCATAGGGAGATGCCCTCCCATCAAATGAAAGCTGCAGTGCTCGTCTTTCTGGATATGCAAACCATTTTCACCTGCAATCACCACAGTGCTGGCAGGAAAGACGTTTTTATAGAAAAGTCACAAAGTGTGAATCTGGACTTCACTTACCATTGAGCGCTCTAGTTCTGTCAAACATCAACATATTCACACAAAGTTGGTCTCATTTCTTCCGTAAAGGTCCAGAGAATATATTCCAGTCAAGAAATTATGTCCACAAAATAACATCCTCCATGTCCAATCTGCTGCAGGAAAGTACTCCAAATATGAAATCTGCTCCGTCACTTCTTTGCCTTTCTTTAGTCGATTTCAGGCATAATAAACTTCTGACAGCGCCAACTTGTTCCCCAGTACTAAACACTCGTGTCAGCTTGTGATTGACACCAGTGTTGGCCAATAAGGTGGGGGCTGTGGGTTACTGAGCCCGCAGACAGCCAATGAGCAGCGGGACAGGATGATGTATCACATGGCATGGTTTTCCGTAAACAGACGTACCCGGAAGAAAATGTGTACTCCTCAATGCCATGCTGTCGAAATGGACCGGTCCTTGTTGCGCCGGAAGTGACGCAAGTGCCCGTCGACGAACACTTAATTTTTTTTAATTAAGGCACTTTGGTGAATTGGGAAACGAGTGGATGCAGAAATGTGTGCATAATGGCGCATTTTACGCACTGTTGTTTTGCGTTTTAAACATGACGAAACGGACAAAACAAAGGGAGGACGTGATCGAGGACACTGTGGATGTTTGTACAAGTTAAACTAGAGGCATCTCTGACCTGAAGCGGTTCATGGCAAAGATTAAAGATCCCACAGTGGACTCAGGAGTAAAGGACCTTATTTTTGATGGATTGGATGCTGTTCTCGATCGGTAAGCGTGGTTTATTCTGCTACTGACTTAATTGTAGGTAAAATATACCGTGTATAATCGTTAGCTTTGCTTCTGTGCATATAGTGCGCATTCGGACCATGCGCTCTGGCACATTTGTGTTCAGCTGTATGAATTAGACTTAATTTGTCTATTGTTTAAAAGGTGTTGTTTTATTCTGCAGTTTACATTATTGTAGGTAAAAATCTAAGATGTACACACATTAGCGTCTCATCTGTGCGCATGGGTGAGACGCGCGCTGGTACGTTCCTGTGGATAGTTACGGATCAGACTTTGTTTATTGTTGATATCTGACAGAATATAGTTCAGACAGAGATAAGCACAGAAGCTACAAGTGTCATTGCTATGTCAGAGTGGGCAAACACCACAAACTAACATCTAAACGTTGTATTGTAACTGGAAACATGAGGCAGTGTGGTGCCGTAAAGGCGATTATAATCGTGCGCGATGATCACGATTATTAAAAAATGCCACGAACGATTAATTGCGGACCTTATTTATCGCGATTAACGATATTATCGTATATCGTCCCATCCCTAACGGGAGCAAATTTTTACTTTTGAAAATTGCAAAAATATCAACGGAATTGTGCGGCTTTGCTGCAAGCAAACCATGATAGGCATCATCATAAATTGGATAACTTTTGATGCCCCACTTGTCTAGATGATGTACAGTGATTTTCAGCCCTGCAGGTGAAGCGCCTTCAGAGGAGTTGATGAAAATGCGATGTCAGCGAAAATGCTGAGTCGGCATTTTGGAATTTTCAATCCAAGATGGCTAACTTCCGTCAGGGGGGTGGCCATAATAATAATTTTTGTTTGGCATCACTTGAAGAATGTAAGTTCCGAATTTCGTAGCTGTACGACAAAGTTGACGTCGGGACGTCTCCCATTGACTCAATGTATTTTGACTTTTGCAAGGGGCGCTGTCGCGCCATTTTTTTATGCCCAATGATGCAACACATAAAAAAATAAATTTTTCGGCAGACCTGAATTTTGGGCAAAATTTGGGGAGTTTTTGAATATTATATTGTTATATAATATTCCAGGCATCGCCATGGCAACACCGTGCAAAATACAAACTTGGCCCCTTTGACTTTTTTGATGGGGACAACCTGAAGAATCACTGTGCCAAATTTTATGTTCGTCGTTGACGGTAATAAGTCGATATAAGACTTTGAAATCTACGAAAATTTGGAAATTTTCTCATTACGATAAGGGCTGTTTTGCGCATCGCCATGGCAACCCAGTGAAAAATATGACATAGGTCCCATTGACTTTTTTGATCAGAATGGCATGAAGAGTCATGGTGCCAATTTTCACATTATTCCATGAAACTAATATTTTTTGCCCAATGATGCACCACATAAAAAAATAAATTTTTCGGCAGGCCTGAATTTTGGGCAAAATTTGGTGAGCTTTTGAATATGTTCAGGGGGTCAAATTCCTGCTCAAAGAGCAGAAGAGGAAGAAAAAAAAATTATAAATTTTTAGCAAAAACAATATATCCGATAACATTACAATGACATATTATACGTTTTTTGACAGCTCTCGACTTTCCCCACGTCACCGTGGGGTCAATGACGTCGGGGTCCGCCATTGACCTCCCATTGACTTAATTTCATTTTAGCAGTAACAAGTATGGCCCATGCCTGCGGCATGGGGGCTTGGATAGGGCTCGATGTTGCGAGCGCCCAACTTCATGAAGACAGTCTGCAACGATGAGTGTATGGGCGAAGCCCATGCACTCATCGTTGCGGAAGCAATAGGCCCTACGCCCTGTATGGGCTCGGGCCTAATTAAAGCCGCAAGCGGCATCGAACGGCCCTCGCGGGCCATGCTTCGCACTCGGCCGACCCGGCACTCCCTGTGTGGCCACTTGCCTCTGTTTTATTGATGATTATTAATGACGAGCGCGTTAGCTTGACTTCCATTCATTTTAGCAGTAATAAGTATGGTCCAAGTAATAAGTATGGTCCAAGGATAGGGCTCGATGCCAGGAGTGTGTTTGGGGGGCTTCGCCCATTGACTCAATGTTGTCGGGTCTAATAAAAGTGTCAGGCCTTATCTCTTAAACAACAGTCGTTTTTTTCCCCCGTTATGTTCATCTCCTGGTCCTCAGCATGGTCCACTTCTTTCAGATGTCCTCGACGCTGTCAGCTGCAGATGCAATGCTTTGAATAAACTTCTCCACTTCCCGTGGCTCGGTAAACACATGTGTAGATCCCTTCACATTTATCGTCAGCCTCGCTGGATAGTATAAGCTGTACGGAACTCCTACTGCGCGTAATTTGGCTTTAACTTGGTTGAATGATGTTCGGAGTCGACTCACTTCTGGGGAGATGTCTGGAAATATTTACAATGGGGCACCGTTATATGAAAGTCCACCTTTCTCTCTGGAGAGTCGTAATATTTTTTCTTTATCAGCGTAGTAGTGCATACGGGCGAGTAGCGCACAGGGACGGCCACCCCGCCTGTTCTACGAGGCACCGGTCCTGAGTGGAGGAGATTCAAAGTTATCTGCCCTCAAAGTTATCTGCCCCCAGGACCTGCTGCAAGAGATGTGCCAGAAAGCGGCTGACAGCACCACCTTCAGCGCCCTCCGTGCCTCCCACAAACCGCAGATTTTGTCTGAGGCTCCGGTTCTCAAGATCCAGGCATTCCTCCCATACTTTTTTGTACTCTTTCGAAAGTGTTTCGTATGATTTCTCCATTGCAGTCATCTTGTCACTGTTGTCATTGAGTGATTTTTTTTCCATCTCGCGCTGAGTTTTTCGGGTCTCTGTGTGCATGCCGCACAGTGTCTGTATTTGTTGGGACAGTTCGGCTCCAAGTGCTGCTGTCTCGGCTTTGGATTCACGGCGGAGTTGGGCAATTTCTTTCTGAAGTTCCTCTTTCATATTCTCCACTTGTATTATCAAGTCAGCCGATATACCCTCCCGGAGAGTTTTCAGTTCGCTTTGCAAGATTCGTACCGTGAGGGAGGAATCCTCCACTCTTTGCTCCGCCACCTGTACAGTGTCCGCCATATTGCTAACCTCCGCCCGATATGCTGGCTGAGGGACCCGATGCTGTCTGAATAGTCTTCTGCATATATTTGCGAGTGCCTTTTTTAGTAGTCATATCCCTGTCCACATATTTAACATGTTGTAGTGTTATTGAAGCTTCGTCTGGCCCAGGGGGGGGTTTAATATCGATGAAAATAAAGCGGAGATGCCACAGGTGTTCTGCTCACTCCATTAGGTGGAAGAATTTTTTATCACGATTAATCACATCCTTGAATTATGATTAATTGTGATTAATCAGATAATATTCTCAAAGTAAAAAAAAAACAATATAATAAAGGTTTTTTGGCTTTTAAATACAGTTGAAACCAGCAGTTTAAATACACTATATCAGGGGTGGCAAACAAGTTAGGTACAAAGAGCCAAAATTTTCAACCATAAGAGTCAAAGAGCCACACGATGCACTGACCTGCCAAGACAGACACACACACAATTACAACAATATTACTTCCCAAAACAACAGCAAGCATTGTACTTCTGTTCATTTCAAGATGAGTGTCCACCCTCAACACACACATCAAAGAGGTCAGATACCCCCCCACATACACACATAAACACACAGGCATCTCTTCCTCTCTCTTTCTCTCGCTCTATCAAACACACACACACACCTACACATGCACCCCCCCAAACACACACACATTTGCTCTTTATCTTCATCTCTGTCTCTCTGACACACACAACTACTGAACACACTTCAGAAACACCTGTATAATGTAGATACAACCTTATACAACCTGTATAATGTAGGGCCTGTATAATGTAAACTGATGGAATATATTTAGTTTATTTTTTAAGTCTATTTTTAAAATTATTCTAAGCTATTTATATATTATCTTGTTCAATTGCATATACCTTTTTCCTTCTGTTATTTAACTGTGCGGTGCAATACTGGAATTTCCCCACTGTGGGACTAATAAAGGCTTATCCTATCTTATTAAAATATTAACACAAGCATAAGTCAGGTGTTATAGCTACAACATCGAGAGCAGATTTTAAGGTGAGCATTGTTCTGTCAACCAATTGATCAGTGACAATTGGATTAAAATTATTTTCATTGTCACATGACATATCTTTCAGTAATGGCTCAATAATTTCTTTAAACTCTGTAACCGATTTATCTGATAATGTTCTCTTCATTATAGTTTTTTTCTGTGGGGCTGGATAGTCTTTTAGAATAAATTGAAAGGTAATTAAGAAATGGTCAGAGAGTATAGGGTTTTGAGGAAGGACAATTAGATCATTAATCTCAATACCATAGGTTAGAACAAGATCTAGAGTGTGATTGTGACAGTGAGTCGGCTTATTCACACTCTGGGTGAAACCGATCCCATCCAGGAGCGCGCCAAAAGCATTACTGAGGCAATCACTGCTGTTATCTACATGTATGTTGAAATCTCCAACTATAACAATCCTTTCCCAATTCAAGACTAAACTTAAAATGAAATCAGAAAACTCTGTCAGGAAGTCGGCATATGGACCAGGAGGTCGATAAATTATTATAAATATAACAGCTACAAACTACATCACAGATTTTCTTACCTTGTGTCGTAATGGGTGAGTGTAGCGGACCAAAGGATGCAAACTCGGGGAATATTTACAGGATTTATTGTAAGAATAGGACAAGTACAAACAGTGGGTGATCCGGAGGTGAGCAGGTGAGCAGGAACACAGGAAACACAGGGACCGAGGACATGAAGGGACGAGGTGCGTTGATTGCGCTGATGGGCTGCAGGTGCGCGCAGGAGGAGCCAGGAGCCCAGCCCAGATCTGGCAGGTGAGGGAGGGAAAGAGCAGGACAGGAGTAAAACCAGGAGCGGACAGTGCGGATCATGACACCTTGTTGGAGTGATGGGATGATAATCTCAATGGGATTTTTTATTATCTGGAGCCAAGGTTTCAATTACATCCACAAAACTTTAAAAAACAAAGTTTTAAAAACTCTCCTTCGTTGTACGTTTTTTTTTAGCACGGGCAACTTTATAGGATGCAAGTGTCACAGTTTCTCCATGCTTTTTCAATTGCTGAAACATTTGAAACTGTCTTTTTACCTGTTTTTTCAAAGTGCTCAGTTTGTGCTTGCGTAGTTCAGAACCTTTGGGGAATTCCTTGTCCATATGAGCCTGGAGAGTGCTAAAATGACGCTGAAGATTTGAAGCCTTGAAATGTGATATTGTAGTATTGCAGATTAAACAGTGTGATTTGCCATTCCGTTCAATAAAAAAGTAAGCATCTTCCCATTCTTCCAGAAATGTCCTGTGTTCATCCTCATATTTGCGTTTAGTTTTGCATTTTGCCATTTAGACGACGAGGGTAACAGTCTGCACGTGCATGAAATGTTTACTTATTTTCGTGGCATTAGACGTAACCCGCGCAGATGACTAGCGGTCACGTGTCAGACGCAGCGTAAAAAAAGCTGATAAATCAGTTTTTATATATTGTTTATTATTTGTTTTAATGAGCCCTGGCGGATTTGAATGTGTTTTAAGACAGAAAAAATAAGTGAAACATTAAAGCCGCAAGCGGCATCGAACGGCCCTCGCGGGCCGTGCTTCGCACTCGGCCGACCCGGCACTCCCTGTGGGTGGCGCTGACGCGCCACTTGTCCCTTTTTTATTGCGGCTTTGGGCTGCACTTGCACAATTCCGATGGAAATTTGCGGCTTCGCCGCACGGAAACCGTAAACGGGATCATCATAAATTGGATAACTTTTGATGCCCCACTTGTCTAGATGATGTACAGTGAATTTCAGCCCTGCAGGTGAAGCGCCTTCAGAGGATTTGACGAAAATGCGAGGTCAGCGAAAACACTGACTCGGCATTTTGGAATTTTCAATCCAAGATGGACGACTTCCGGTGCGTCCGAGGGCGTGGCCATGATAATATTTTTTGTTTGGCATCACATGAAGAATGCGTGTACAGAATTTCGTGGCTGTATGAAAAAGTTGATGTTGACATCTCCCATTGACGTCAAAAATTTGACTTTTGCAGGGGGCGTTGTCGCGCCATTTTTTTCATGTCCAATGATGCACCACATAAAATTTTTTTTTTTTCGCCAGACCTAAATTATGGGCAAAATTTGGTGAGTTTTTGAATATGTTCAGGGGGTCAAATTACTGCTCAAAGAGCAGAAGAAGAAAAAAAAAAAATAATAATAATAATTTTTTTTTTTTTTAGCAAAAACAATATATCCGATAACATTAGAAACACATATTATACGTTTTTTGAAAGCTCTGGACCTTCCCCACGTCACCGTGGGGTCAATGGCGAATGACGAGCGCGTTAGCGCTCGTCATTCGCCATGACGTCGGGGTCCACCATTGACCTCCCATTGACTTCCATTCATTTTAGCAGTAATAAGTATGGCCCATGCCTGCGGCATGGGGGCTTGGATAGGGCTCGATGCCAGGAGTGTGTTTGGGGACATTAGCGCTTCGCGCTGCGTCAGCGTCAACATTGAGTCAATAGGCTTCACCCATTGACTCAATGTTGACGCTGACATGCTAGCAAGAACAAATATGCATGTCCCATGCCTACGGCATGGGTTGCTAGGACACAGGAGTCTGTGCAAGGTCGCGGTGCTGCCACGAAGTTGCGCGCTTCGCGCGCAACTTCGTGAAGACAGTTTGCGGAAGCAAGACAGTTTGCGGAAGCAATAGGCCCTACGCCCTGTAGGGGCTCGGGCCTAAAAAAATAATAATAATAATATTTTTAGCAAAAACAATATATCCGATAACATTACAATGACATATTATACGTTTTTTGAAAGCTCTCGACTTTCCCCACGTCACCGTGGGGTCAATGGCGAATGACGAGCGCTAACGCGCTCGTCATTCGCCATGGCGTCGGGGTCCGCCATTGACCTCCCATTGACTTCCATTCATTTTAGCAGTAACAAGTATGGCCCATGCCTGCGGCATGGGGGCTTGGATAGGGCTCGATGCCAGGAGTGTGTTTGGGGACATTAGCGCTTCGCGCTGCGTCAGCGTCAACATTGAGTCAATGGGCTTCGCCCATTGACTCGATGTTGACGCTAACATGCTAGCAACAACAAATATGGGTTGCTAGGACACAGGAGTCTGTGCAAGGTCGCGGTGCTGCCACGAAGTTGCGCGCTTTGCGCGCAACTTCGTGAAGACAGTCTGCAACGATGAGTGCGAAGCCCTATGAGGCCGTATGAGGCCGTATGAGGCCCTACGCCCTGTAGGGGCTCGGGCCTAATAATATTTTTAGCAAAAACAATATATCCGATAACATTAGAAACACATATTATACGTTTTTTGAAAGCTCTGGACCTTCCCCACGTCACCGTGGAGTCAATGGCGAATGACGAGCGCTAACGCGCTCGTCATTCGCCATGACGTGCGCTAACGCGCTCGTCATTCGCCATGACGTCGGGGTCCGCCATTGACCTCCCATTGACTTCCATTCATTTTAGCAGTTATAAGTATGGCCCATGCCTGCGGCATGGGGGCTTGGATAGGGCTCGATGCCAGGAGTGTGTTTGGGGACATGAGTGCTTCGCGCTGCGTCAGCGTCAACATTCGCCCATTGACTCAATGTTGACGCTGACATGCTAGCAAGAACAAATATGCATGTCCCATGCCTACGGCATGGGTTGCTAGGACACAGGAGTCTATGCAAGGTCGCGGTGCTGCCACGAAGTTGCGCGCTTTGCGCGCAACTTCGTGAAGACAGTCTGCAACAATGAGTGCGAAGCACTCATCGTTGCGGAAGCAATAGGCCCTACGCCCTGTAGGGGCTCGGGCCTAATTATACGTTTTTTGAAAGCTCTCGACCTTCCCCACGTCACCGTGGGGTCAATGGTGAATGACGAGCGCGTTAGCGTTGGGGTCCGCCTTTGACCTCCCATTGACTTCCATTCATTTTAGCAGTAATAAGTTTGGCCCATTCCACAGGCATGGGGCCTTTCATAGGGCTCAATGCCAGGAGTGTGTTTGGGAACATGAGCGCTTCGCGCTGCATCAGCGTCAACATTGAGTCAATGGGCTCGCCCATTGACTCAATGTTGACGCTGCCATGCTAGCAAGAACAAATATGCATGTCCCATGCCTACGGCATGTGTTGCTAGGATAGTGGAGTCTGTGCAGGGGGCGACGTGGGACGACTCCTGCTATTGACTCCCGTTGACTCATGTCAGCGTCAACATTGAGTCAATGGGCGAACAAATATGCATGTCCCATGCCTACGGCATGGGTTGCTAGGATACAGGAGTCTATGCAAGGTGCGCGCAACTTCGTGAAGACAGTCTGCAACGATGAGTGCATGGGCTTTGCCCATGCACTCATCGTTGCGGAAGCAATAGGCCCTACGCCCTGTAGGGGCTCAGGCCTAATAAAATACAACACAGGCAAGGCAAGGCAAGTTTATCTGAATTACTTTGTGTATGAATTGTGCTACACAAAGTGCTTTACAGAATATGAAAGACATTAAAATCACAATACTACAAAACACAAATAATCATCATAAAATTTACATTAAAAGTGTAGAGTGCAGAATAAAAACCTGTCAGTCATATGCACAGGTAAACAGAACTGTTTTCAGCCTGGATTTAAACATTGACAAAGTAGAGGCCTGTTTCACATTTTCAGGAAGACTGTTCCAGCTCATAGCTGCTTAAAACTGCAAAGCTGATTCCCCATGTTTAGTCCTGACTCCGGGCTCAGAGTGCAAGATGGTTCATATGGCACTAGCATGTGGGAGATGTACTTTGCTTGTGTACAAGTCTCTCCATGGCCTAGCACCAGAGTTGTTTTAAAGTTTATTCCCTGAGCACAGGACTTACGTGCTCGTACTTCCTATTTCTAGTCAGGACCTGAGCAACAGCGTTCTGGAAACCAATGAGCAGGCCGTTAAAATAGTCTAATCTACTGAAGACAAATGCATGGATAAGTCTCTCCAAGTCTGGTTTTGACAGTATAAATTTTGCAGTGTTTTTAGATGGTAAAAAGCTGCAAATGTTATTGACTTGATGTGGCGCACTAAAGTTCAAGTTCGAATTTGATTATTACCCCTAGATTTCTAGTCTGATTTGAAGGTTTTAGAGAAAGAGACATGTTCTTAGATTCTGTGGGCCAAAGACTATGACTTCAGTCTTGTCTGAGTTTAGCTGGAGAAAGTTGTTTTGCATCCACACACTGATCTGTTGGATGCAATGGCAGATTGAGCTCACTGGTCCACATTCTGCTTCCAGTGAGACATAGATCTGAGTGTCATCTGCATAGTTGTGGTAGGAAACATTATTGGTGCGTATTAACTGGCCTAACAGCAGCATGTACAGATTGAACAAAGGGGGTCTCAGAATTGACCCCTGGGGCACCCCACAGGTCAGGGCACATTTTCCAATTTCAACAAAGTCTTCTAGATAGGCCTTGAACCAGTTTAGTGCAGTACCAGAGATGCACACCCAGTTCTCTTTGCCTACGAACGGCAAATTTGCGACAGGTCGGTAATTGTTCAGTACTGTGGCAACAAAACTGCTGTTCTTTAGGAGAAGACAACAGCAGTTTTCAGAGCTCTTGGGAATGTTCCAGATTGAAGTGACATGTTAACTATGTGAGTAGTGATAGCAAAATGTTGAGCACATACTAGTGGGTAACACATTGAGGCAGCATGCAGATGACAGTTTTGTCCAAGAGATCATCACAGGGGCAAAGTGACTCAGTTCTAAGTGTTAACGTGGCTGCAGGATTGTTATTTGCGTTGTGGAATTGATGTCATTTAGAATGCCCTGAACCTTGTCATTAAAGAATACTGCAAAGGTCTTGCACTTAGATGTGGAAATTGGTTCTAACAGCAGTGGAGCTGGAGGATTTGTTAATCTGTTTGTTGTTACACAACGAGAGTTGTTACTGCAACTCCCTTTTCTGTGCCCTGACCAATTCATCATTCCCCCATGGCAGTTTCTGCTTATCTTTAACCATTTTAACCTTCATCGGGGCAATGGTTTCCAGAACATTCAAAACACTCAAAATCATGGAGTTCAACAAATCATCAACATTAGAACATGATGCATTTTCAAAGTGTATCATTCCCATGAACAGTGCTCCTGTGTTGTCATTTATGTGTCTCCTTCGAACAACTGCAGGTCCAGCTTTGTTACATAAAGATCTGATACTGAGCACAGCAAGTTTCAGATTAGTTTCTGTAAGACTGGATGCTGGCTTCTTCCAGGAAACGTGAATTAAATTTGGACAGTTGAAGTGTCCTGTTTACCAGTCTACATGGTGGAACTGTAGTTCCATCACAGGGCCTCAGCATGATATTACCTTTATCATAACTGTACATACTGTGACAGCAGAGCCCTTGTTCTTGATGATAACAGCTCTAGGGTAAAGCAGGGGAAGTTTGGGTGAGGGGCCAGGTGAGGGTTGAGGAGATGGAGCAGAGGGGAGTTTGTGTAGGGAACCAGATGAGGGCCGAGGAGACGGAGCAGGAGGGAGTCTCGGTGAAATATGAGGGGGGATAGCTTGGAGTGCCTTTGCTGGTGAAACAGCTTTGTGCAGGTTCAGATGACAGAACTCTTGTTCATGCTAGAGGGTTGGAAAGGGCCATGGGTGAAGGTGGGGAAGAAAGGAGTGTGAAGAGTCCCTAGAGGGAGTAGAAGTAGCAAATAGGGCACAAGGCTGGTCTACGATGGGGGTGCTGCTGGGACTGAAACCTCTGCTGAGGCTGTCAAAGACAGATCCAAGGCCTGTGACGAGAGCCCTGGGGGAAGTGATGCTGGTGATGAATTTTTTGCTGGTGGAGGTGGTGGTGCTGTTGACTTGTTTTCTGGGGGAGGTGGGGGTGGTGGTGCTGGATCTCTCACTGGTGTAGGTAGTTGTGCTGCTGGTGATGACTCCTTTGCCGGGTAGGTGGTTGTGGTAGTTATGATGCTACCGGTGGTGCTGACATATTGACTCAGTCTCGAGCTGACACAGCTCTCTCATTCCTCTTTTCGCTCACTGGTGACACAGAACCCCGTCAAGGTCAGTGCCTCAAAGCGTGGAGGAGGATATTCACCAGGACTCTCACTCCACCTCTGCTCAGGTGCAGGCCATTTCCCTTGAACAGGTCTTCTCGTTTCCAGAATAGATCGAAGTTCTCTCTGTGTTCAGCTGAAACAGTCGGGTAAATTTGTTCCTTTGGTCTATGTTAGGAAGAGGTCCACTGATGATTGTCTTAACCTCCACTTCCTCCTTGAATAATTTAGTGAAACCTCTTTTCAAGACTTCAGTCTGTTCCATTCTGGTGTCAAGTGCAACCACGTGCACAATCAGCTATTTAACTCCTTGATGTTTTGAGAAAACTTTTGGGAGGAGTTTTATAATCTCAGAAACAGTGCAACTGGGATAGCAGCATGTTTGGATTCCTCTTGGCTCACATCTCTGATAGCTCTGTCTCCTACAAGTAGCATATTTCTGACCTTGACGTTTGGCACAAATCGCCTTTCTACCTGTGCTCTTTTGCCAACTTCATTGCTTTTGTTTAGTGACAAATTCATTTTCTGTTTGTATATTAACATCAGTCTGTGACAGTGGAAAAAATCTGTTTGTAAACTTTATTTTGGGTAACCAATATTAGCATAGTCTCTTATCACTTGCTGTTTAGGCTTGGCATTTTGGCCTTTACATAGTTTTGGAAAAGACACAGAATCACCAGACACCAGATTTAAGTTGAAAGTAGCAGTTTTTTGGGCTTCTTATGACTGGAAGACAGAGGCAGAGTCTGATGAAGTCAGATTTTTCAGATTCTAACGCAAATGTCCATGCTTGTAGCTCATTAATTTGTTGTTGATTTTTTTTTTTTTTTTTGAACATGTGGCTCATCACATATTTTGTTAGAACATGTAAAAATGGTTTAAAAGTCTTGATTTACTTAAAAGAAAATCTTAACTAGACAGATTTTCGAGCACTGTCAGAGTTAAAATGATTAAAAAGCAAAGTACAGAAGGAAGCAGCAGGAGCAAACAAGGTTTGCGTCTGCAGTCTTGACAAGCAGGAAGCTAATGCCAAAGAACTAGGCAAAGAACAATACAAGAATTTCACCCGATATGAACTAGGGAGCCACTGCAGGTTGCACAGCACAGATGTGCTCTCATCTTAGTTTTTGTGGGCAGACGAGCTGCAGCATTCTGGACATTCTGTAAGTGTTGCAGGGAGCCCTGGTTGAGCCCCACTTACAAAGAATCACAATGATCCAAACACTATGTTACAAATGCATGGATTGCTTTTCAAAATCCACCTGGGGAAGGTAGAGCTTTACTTTGGCAAGTAGCCTCTACTGAATGAAGCTGGACTTTATGACAAAGCTGATGTGAAACCATACTCTAAGGGACACACAGCGGAGTACTGCCCTAAGCTCACGGAAAAAGTCCTGTCTGACAGATAGGAATGAATCTGTGTGTGGGAGTGCTGTACCCCATAATTCCCACATGTGTCTGTCATAACATCTGACAGGAGGGACCAAAAAGACAGAACCCGGGGAAGGTTTAACAAGTGTTTATTTACAAGAGTGCAAGTTCAAAACTGATGGTAGATCAAACGGTGAGTCAGGAGCGGGGTGTTTGCTGTGGTCCAGGGACAGAGCATGAGTAGCAGAGATGGAGACAGGACGAACAGTACGGCTAGAGAAGAACAGGGTCGGAGGCGGGAGAGCTGAGCGGGTCCAGGGAGCAGGATCTGGTGAGTAGCAAAAGTATCCAGTTTAGCAGAGTCAAAAAGCGAAAAAAAAACATGAACTGAGGCAAGCAGGGAGTACCACAGAGACACGTGGATGATCTGGCGCTGAGTGTCAGGCCAAGATCTCCGCTCCAACTCCAGGCTCAGACACAGAAAGGAAGAGAAAAAGACAAAGAAAAAAAAAGGCAGAACAGACAGGGATCGTGACAGTGTCTCATAGTCGGGACAGAAGTATGCTGTGATCCACCGTGTCAAAAGGCAGCGAATAAATGTAAAAGCAAAACAACTGTGGATTTCCCAGAGTTAACAATAAAAAGCAGATCTTTAAATACTTTTAAAAGAGCTGTTTCAGTACTGTGCTGGGATTTAAAACCAGATTGGATTTTTTCTACAGTTCGTCATATGCAACCTTATCTAAAACCTTAAATACAAAAGGCAGTCATCTCCATTCATATTTTCAGATGTGCTGAATGCTCCAGAAAAGAAAGACAGAGTCACAGAGTTCATTGTGCTTGCTCACCGTGCTAGGCTACACGGTCTAACTACACTTTTAGGAGAACAACACATCAAAGTCGTCCGAAAAGTATATCAAGACCCACCAAGGACACCACCAAGACCAAAGGGCACCACCAAATCCAGGGTGTGTCCTTGCTCGTATGTTGAAGCCAAATGGGTTAAGATAAAAGACTTTTTAAAGTTGATTAACCCATTTTGTCAGAGGTCTGGATTCACAACAGAAATGAATATTAACATCCCCAACAATCAAAAACTTTTATGTAATCCAGAATAAAATCTGATATTATAATTTCTGAATAAATAAATAAACCTTTTTACAAATATAAACAGAGCAAAATAGATCTTAATTTACAAACAGTACCAGCATATTAGAAAGGATAACTTGGTTCTTTTTTGAAGAGTTACTGGTCAGAAGAGAAGAGGATGCAGAGGAGAAAGGCAGAGGATGTAGAGGAGAGGGTCAGATGGAGCATTGATGTGATCTTTTTTTCTAATATAATACCTATCCTTCGAGCCGGATGTTTACACTGCAGACTTCAGACACAACACGGACAGCCGCATCCTGCAGAAGTTCTCTGATGACTCTGCCATCATTGGCCTCATCAAGGATGACGATGATGTAGAGTACAGAGGACTAACACAGGACTTTGTGGACCGGTGTCAGCAGAACCACCTCATCATCAATACAGGGAAGACCAAGGAGATGGTGGTGGACTTCCGCAGACGGCACTCTACTACCCCCTCAGTGCACATCCAGGAAAGGGAGATTGAGAGAGTTGACTCATACTCATAAGTATCAGGGTGTTCATCTGAACAACAAACTGTACTGGAATCACAACACAAGCACACTGTACAGGAAGGGCTAGAGCAGGCTTTATCTCCTGAGTAGACTCAGGTCTTTTGGAGTGAGAGAGCCACTCCTGAAGACCTTCTATGACTCTGTGGTGGCATCAGCCATCCTGTACGGTGTGGTCTGCTAGAACAGCAGCATCACAGAGAGGGAGAGGAAGAAGCTGGACGAGGTCATCAAGAAGTCCAGCTCTGTCCTGGGCTGTCCTCTGGACTCAGTGCAGGAGGTGGGGGGCAGGAGGGTCCTGACTAAGGTCCTTTCTATGCTGGGCCATCAGTCCCACCCCCTGCAGGATGCTCTCTCTGTCCTGGAGAGCAGCTTCAGTGACAGACTGATTCACCCTCACTGTGTGAAGGAGAGGTTTCGCAGGTCTTTCCTTCCTGCTGCTGTCAGACTGTACAGCGAACACTGTTAACACTGAACATGTGTCATACCCATGTGCAATACTGAATACCATGTAAATCTACTGAAGTCACTTTACTGAGATCTATTCTGTTTATATGCAGCACTGTTACTCTTTTGTACATAATAAGAAACAGTGTGTTACATTAGTCTATATTTTGTTTATTTTTTTGTTTATTTTTAAATTATTTTAAGCTATTATCTATTATTTTGTTGTATTGCATGTTACCATTTTCCTGCTGTTCTTGAACTGTGGGGTGCAATGCTGGAATTTCCCCACTGTGGGACTAATAAAGGCACATCTTATCTTACCTTATCTTATCTAAACTTCAAAGATGTTGGTACATCCTTCAGCCATCACTGTTTTAGAATTAACTTGCTTTCCTTATTCGACTTCACATCCTGGATCTCTTGGCTGGGTGACCCTGTCAAATTCTCTGTCCATCCAAGCCTGAGTGCAGTAATGAAAATGTGTTTTTGTCATAATGCTGGTGTAGGGTGGACCAAAAAGGTGCAAAACTCGGAGCAGATTTACAGTGTTTATTTACAGTTTGTGAAATAATAGACAAGAGTTCGTTAAACCGACAAGGAGTGAGGAGCAGGGTGCGAGCCAGAGTCCAGGAATGAGTCGCGGAGAGGAGGGACAGGAACAGCCAGTACCGGAGCGGGGACAGGACCGGGGATGGAGCCAGAGGTAACAGAGCAGGGGCAGTCCGGGAAACGGGAGCCAGAGCGGGAAACGTGGGGCAAGCCGGAGTCCAGGACAAGACAAGGTGGTGAATACAAGGAGCAGACTATACCGGAGCAGGAGCGCGGGTAGTGATGGGTCATTTGAAGCCGAGGCATCGAAGCTTGTACCGAGTAATAGGGGGCATGTCAAATGAAGCCCTGCTTCGAGGCTTGAGTCAGATTGCTAAAAAACACGTGACCGGCGCAAAGCGAGGCCTCACTTCCCACCGGTCATGTGACTGGTTTAGGCTACGTGTCACTTTTCTAAATAAAAGCGCGCAGCACCTCGCGGCATGTTGTGGGTGTCGTAGGTTGGTTGTAGTTTGAGCGAGTCAGTGACAGATAGTAATAAAGTGTTAGGAATAAAGCGTTCCTGCACTCATAATTTGTTAATTCAGTATACTTAGAGAGTCATGTTGGGAATGGCAATGAAACATAAAGTACAATTTAACAAGTGAATACGTTCAGCAATTGATAAAATGTTAGAAATCTATCACAAAATTGCCATGAAATAGGTGGCACGATGGTGATAATGATGTGTATAACCTGGCAAACACGGAGCGCGTAGGTTTAGAAAGCAAAAGGTTGGAGGATCGCGATTCACTGCTCTATTACTGAAAAATATCATCATTGTCAATACAGAATTGTCTTACAGACAGACAAAATAACTTTTTCTTTAATAAAATACGTTTTTATTTAGTGTAAGACACTATGACTTTACCTGCTTCACTTGTTTATGATCACAACATGTTGCACACTTGCATATGCTTCAGATTCCCAAAACGCACGTGATCTGGCATTGCGAGGCTTCGCTTTTGTGAACATGACATCATCGCTTCATTTACGTGTCGCTTTACCTACGCGCTCCCATATAAACCACTTTCTTTCCCTTTTCATTCACATTCACTTTATTAAAACTAAGATTTTGAAGCTCATATTTTTAGGACTGGTAGAAGTTCAAATGAGCCACGTTTAGTTTACCGTTCGAGGTTTGTAAAAACTGCTAAAGTAGTTTAGTAATTTTATAAAGTGGTTCAGTTCTTATGGGATGTACAAAAGCAACACAGGCGCACAGACAGTCTTTAGAAACGTGTTGGATTGTGTTTGCGAGGTTTTCAATGTAAAACAAGCGCAATGAAAATTACAATTTAACTTTGAAAACGTTTCATCACTCTCACTAAACACATGTATTCAAAAGATGAGCTACTTATTCTTCAGCATGTGTTCAGTGTTTGCCTGGCATGCAGAGGGTTGAGAGATTGAGACTTGGGCTACTCAAATTATACTTCGAAATATAAATTATACTGTAATAGAATGATTGCATGCAAAAAAATAAAAATAAAATTGTGCACTATTTGTGTGATTTTCTCAATTAAAAGGTCAATTATTTGCTTTATGACAGTGCATCACTTGACATGTGTACACTTTTTATGGCCACAAGATGGCAGAGTCGAGCAATTACACTCTGGGCAAGGCATCGACTCTTGTACCGATACAATTGGCTGAAAGCCTCAGGTGGTTCATGAGGCTTCAGTTGACCATCACTAAGTCAGGAACGGAGCTGGGACGGTTGAGTGAGCAGGAATCTGAGGGGCAGCAAAATCCAGTAAGCATCAAAAAGGTAGGTAACAAAGAGTACAAAAACAGAGCTGGGATAGTCACGTTTGATACGTGGACGATCTGGCACCGAGTGTCTGGTTCTGGCTCCTCTTATCCACGGGGCGCAATGAGCAATTACCGACAACCAGTGTGGGTAATTGGGCAAGACCCTTCAAGCTACTGCCTACCTCATACAATGATGAGTGTATATATATATATTGATAGGTTCACCCTTTTAACCTATATTACAGTTCAAAAAGAGAAGAGAAGACAAGAGATTATTTTGTCTCAATATTGAGGAGAAAGAGCGGGGAGGCAGAACCTTCAGTTACAACCTCGCACCCCTTTCTGAAGTCTCCACCTTCTTTCTCCTCCTTTTATTTACTTAGGAACCCTAGTTACAAATGCACTCTCAAGGGATGGGGGACATACTTTACATACTTTGCAAGCAGTGTAAAAACATATGATGAAATTCACAGAGAAATATATTTTGTTTTTGCATTTCTAAAGGTCATTCCCAAGATGTTTCTGTTTCAGGGTTTCAGAGTGACCTTCTTCCCGTGGGATCCTGCAACTTTCAAAAGACATTTTCTGCAAGACTCAAGAACAAACATTAGTGCAGATTACATAGTTTACATAGTTGAAATGAATATAATGATTATAGTACCTACAGTTACATTACAGTACCTACAGTACCTACAGTACTTTTAAAATGAACAGTGAGATATATATAACTTGAATATATATTTTGAATCCATCATATATATATATATATATATACACATATATATACATATATACATATATATATATATATATATATATATATATATATATATATATAACAAATTTATTTCTTTTTCAATATATATCAGTACATCCATTGCAATAGCAACAGTATGCTGTTGCTATTGCAATTATGTTTTTTCTCAAATTCTCTCAAATTGTTGACTACTCTCTGGTTATTCACTATTGCATGTTATTGTATACACAGAATTGTAAATGTAATACCAGCATTAGTTTGATGTTTAGACAGATGTTACACATTTCTGTTATATTTGCTCCTAACCACTGATCTGTACCCCCAGGTGCAGTGTTCTACCTGCAGCCGGCACACAGGATGAGCCTGGAAAAGGCAGAGCGGGCCTGTGAAAAACAGGGAGCAGTCATCGCTAAAGTGGGACAGCTATATTCTGCCTGGAGGTTTCAGAGCTTGGATCACTGTGAGGCTGGCTGGTTGGCCGATGGCAGCGTCCGTTATGCCATCACCAAACCCCGTAAGAACTGTGGGCCCCTAGAGCCAGGGGTGCGCAGCTTTGGCTTCCCCCCTCCACATCACAAGTATGGGGTGTACTGTTACAAGGCGCACCATGGATGATGTGGAACAATCTTTCACGTTAAAAATCTATTACTGACTATTTGGAACTAATGCCGAGTATTCTCTGATATATGTACCTTTGATGAAATACCTTTGACTATATTTTGGGAGAATGTTGTCACACTTAAAATCCAGAGTTATTAGGCATATATTGAATTTAGTTTATTCATGATTCTTGAGCGTTGGGACAGGTCCTCTCTAAAACACAGCAATTTGTAGAAAATATTTTCAAAATATCCTAATTGGCATACTTGACATTAATAACATTAAATCTAAGGGAAGCTATTTATTAAAACATATTTTTGATTTTTTTTTTTTTACAATTTTGATGTAAATGTAAATTCAGTGTAATTTTGTGTGTCCAGCGTTCACATAGTTCATCTGCTCAAAAAACATTTAAAATGTGATATTACAAGGATTTAAATATTCAAAAGGTAAACTTGTGAAAATATTTTTCTTCAAAATTCATCTTGTCAAAGTAGTGTTCCATCTTTTTTCTCAACAGGGCCGGACATTTTTAAAAACCTCAGTAAATCAGGGAGAAATGTCACTATCTAATAATTAAGGGGCATATTTATTACCCTTACTCTACTGAACGTAAACATTACCACACACAGTCTGGTAACTTTTACGCTTGTTGACTTGAAGTTGTTGATATTTCTGCCATCATAGCTGGAAAGTGTCAAATCTGTCAGATTCACTCCAGTATTGTTAAATTTTTTTCTTGACAAAAATATATTATTGAATAGATTATCACATTCTATATTGCTTGAAATAGTATTGTCTGTTATCACCTATATTATGCTATATCACAATCAAGTGAACACACTAGTTTGCAATGCAAAGTAAAATATGCAAGATCACCAACATACAAATTAATACAAACATTAATACATTAATACAAATTAATGGAGGGACAGAGTAGTGGGAGAAGAATTGAAGAGAAACACTGGAGAGGAAGAAGAGGTGAAAGGGTGGATAGAGAGTAAAATACGGGTGGAGTGGACGTTCCTCCCCTATAGTTCTTTTGGTGGTTGGAAGTGAAATAATTGTCAGTGTTTTTGAGATGTTTAGTATTAAACTTGTAGAATCTGTTTTAATCTGGATTAAAACATACTTTGTTTTTGTTTTTTTGTTTTTTTTTGCCATTTAAAAAAAAAAGTTGACTTTTGCATTTGAGTTTATGTGATTTAAGCAGTAAAGGAAAACCTGATTTGTATCGATTACAGTAATGTATTTTATGACATTAAAATTGAATATATATATATATATATATATATATATATATATATATATATATATATATATATATATATATATATTGTGTATGTATATATATGTATGTGTATGTGTGTGTGTATATATATATATCCATCCATTTTCTTCCGCTTATCCGGGGCCGGGTCGCGGGGGCAGCAGTCTAAGCAGGGACTTCCAGACTTCCCTCACCCCGGACACGTCCTCCAGCTCCTCCGGTGGGACCCCAAGCCGTTCCCAGGCCAGCCGAGAGACATAGTCCCTCCAGCGTGTCCTGGGTCTTCCCCGGGGCCTCCTCCTGGTGGGACATGCCCAGAACACCTCCCTAGGGAGGCGTCCAGGAGGCATCCTGAGCAGATGCCCGAGCCACCTCAACTGGTTCCTCTCAACGTGTAGGAGCAGCGGCTCTAGTCCGAGCTCCTCCCGTGTGACCGAGCTCCTCACCCTATCCCTAAGGGTGCGCCCGGCCACTCTGCGGAGGAAGCCCATTTCAGCCGCTTGTATCCGCGATCTTGTCCTTTCGGTCATTACCCAGAGCTCATGACCATAGGTGAGGGTAGGAACGTAGATTGACCGGTAAATCGAGAGCTTCGCCTTCCGGCTCAGCTCCTTCTTTACCACAATGGACCGATACAGCGACCGCATCACTGCAGACGCTGCACCGATCCGCCTGTCAATCTCCCGCTCCATCCTTCCCTCACTCGTGAACAAGACCCCGAGATACTTGAACTCCTCCACTTGGGGCAGAGACTCACCACCCACCCGGAGAGAGCAAACCACCTTTTTCCGGTCGAGAACCATGGCCTCGGATTTGGAGGAGCTGATTCTCATCCCAGCCGCTTCACACTCGGCTGCAAACCGCCCCAGTGCCTGCTGCAGGTCCTGGCTCGAAGAAGCCATCAGGACAACATCATCTGCAAACAGCAGAGATGAAATCCTGTGGTTCCCAAACCAGGCCCCCTCCGGCCCCTGGCTGCGCCTAGAAATTCTGTCCATAAATATAATGAACAGAACCGGTGACAAAGGGCAGCCCTGGTGGAGTCCAACATTCACCGGGAACAGGTCTGACTTACTGCCGGCAATGCGAACACAGCTCCTGCTCCGGTCATACAGGGACCGGACAGCCCTTAGCAAAGAGCCCCGGACCCCATACTCCCAGAGCACCCCCCAAAAGGCACCACGAGGGACACGGTTGAATGCCTTCTCCAAATCCACAAAACACATGTGGACTGGTTGGGCAAACTCCTATGAGCCCTCGAGGACCCGATGGAGAGTATAGAGCTGGTCCAGTGTTCCACGACCAGGACGAAAACCACACTGCTCCTCCTGAATCCGAGGTTCGACTATCGGTCGGATTCTCCTCTCCAGTACCCTGGAATAGACCTTACCGGGAAGGCTGAGGAGTGTGATTCCCCTGTAATTGGAACACACCCTCCGTTCCCCCTTCTTATACAGAGGGACCACCACTCCGGTCTGCCATTCCACAGGTACTGTCCCCGACCGCCACGCGATGTTGCAGAGACGTGTCACCCAAGACAGCTCCACAACATCCAGAGACTTGAGGTACTCAGGACGGATCTCGTCCACTCCCGGAGCCTTGCCACCGAGGAGCTTGCCAACCACCTCAGTGACTTCAGCCAGGGTGATGGACGAGTCCGCCTCTGGGTCCCCAGTTTCTGCTTCCTCCTCGGAAGACGTATATATATATATATATATATATATATATATATATATATATATATATATATATATATATATATATATATATATATATACACACTAAGGGTTATAGAGCTTTACTTTAGAAAAGCTCTACAAAAAAGACTTAACAGGTAAGTCTTTTTTTTAGAGCTTTACTTTAGAAAAGCTAAAAAAAATAAATAAAATTATGTATTATAATTATATTTTATTAAGTATTTGTTAAGGTTGGCCAAACTCCAAAGAAACAATAATAGAATTTTCACATTATTTTGGCATGTAATAATGATTAAGAACCAACTAACTCCTTTAGTTCATGATTAGTTCAACAAGTATGCTGTTTTGTAAACACTTCTATTTAGACTTAATTAAGTATTTGTTAAGGTACTATACTAGCCATTATCTAAGCTCAGAGTGGCATGACTCATTTTCTCCTGAATTTGAGAGAGTTGGCCAATAAGGCGGGGGTTGTGGGTTACTGGAGCCCCAGACAGTGACTCAGTGCTACAGATGACTGAAAGATTATGCCCCCCTTGTTGCAGTTACATTACACACATTTAGTGATGTTTTCCCCTTACAACCAATGCGCAGCGGAGCACGACGATGCATGACATGCCATGGTTTCCCGTAAACAGACGGAGTATGCTGCGCATATAAAAGGAAGAGATGCAAAGCTCTGCGCGTAAAATTACGCACGCATAATTGCCTAATTTTACACACTGTTTTACATTTTAAACATGACGAAACGGACAAAACAAACGAAGTACATGACCGAGGACACTGAGGATGTTTGTACTAGTTAAACTAGAGGCATCTCAGACCCGGAGCAGTTTGTGGAACCGAGTGAAGATCTCATGGTGGACTCAGGAGTAGAGGACCTTATGTTTTGATGGACTGGATGCTGTTCCTGATCGGTAAGCGTGCTTTTCTGCTATTGATTTAATTGTGGGTCAAATATATCATGTGTAATCATTAGCATTAGCTAATGCTAATCTGCGCCATCGGCCCCTCCACCACCACCAATCTTTCACGCACACACCACTTTCATACTAAGCAATGGGTGAAGTGTCTTGCCTAAGGACACAATGACTTGACTGCAACCTTCAGTTGGGGGACTGTTGAGGAATTTAGCCTTTTCCTCTTGTGTTCGTTACTTTCTGCTAAGACAAAGAATAACCTTGAAACAGAGATAAAGTTCAGAAAAGTATTTTACTCCATCAGCCAGTAAAGAGCAATACTTGTACACGGAGTCTGTGCAACTGACATTCCCAGGCAGAGACTGATTGTTTACGCCTATACAATGAATTTTTATACGCATACTATAGTGGGAGGCCACCATGGTTTAGACTTAGAGTCTCTTTGTTGGTGCACAGGCCAGACAGGCCTCTTGGCACTTGCACAGTCTTATCAGACTGTGACGAGCATCCTTGTTGTCTCTTGCTCCGATTGCTTACACCTATTTTGCTGGCTTAACCAGGGTGACAAGTCATGAGTCAGTACATGCCTATCAATAAGTCATTGCCCTGCTTAGTTATTTGATTAGATTTATAGATAGATGTAGAATATGTTGTACATGTCCTGAACATATATCTGTGTCACACAGCTGTAATCAAGTCCTCGTCTTCACATGAGCACTGGTACAATAATGAACTTTAGCAATACATTAATAAATGATGGCAGTGGTTATCCAGAATAGCTAAGCACAGTTATTTTTCCTAACAGGACCAAAGCTCTAACCCCTGAGCCACTGTTGCATAATGTCACACAGTCATAATCATGTACAGTGTGTTTTCAGTTTGCAGTGTGTGTTTGTTTACATTTTGAAGTGTGTGTGTTTGTTCACTGTTTGCAGTGTGTGGTTTGTAAATATATATTTATTTTGACCCATACCACTTGTTTTGACTATATTTTATATACAAATATACATTTTATTTGGTGTTTTGATATTCTATATAAATAGCCCTCATTGATGTCTGTGGGTTGAAGCTTTCAAAAGTTATTGCATTTTTTCCAAACGTTCTCCAAATGTCTCCATTTGGATAGGTTTGGAGAGGCCTGAATCTACTAATGATAAATGAGTGTAAAAATCTCATTTTCATAGATATTGACCTCAAATTTGAAATGTGAGTTGTCAACAATATTTTCAGTTGAGATCTAGGGTATTTTTGTTCCCAGCTACCTACTGCAGCTTTCTACACCTTCAGTTTAACAAAAAATTTTAGGTGAGGATAAAATATTTTTATGTGTGTTCCAAAGTGTAAAAATGCTTACCAGACATACTTACACTGATTCTGACACCTGTGGGTAAAACTATAGGGTGTTACCTTTACAAAGACCCCAAATTTGTGTATATGCTACTGAGGGTTCATTAATGGTTATCATTTTGATTTGGAGAGGTCAGAACAAAGGCAATTTCAACAAAATGACCCAGAATGGTAAGGGGTTAATCAAAAAACATGCCTGAAGAGGTTTTAGATTCATCCATGAATGTTTGAGTGTTTTATCGAACTCTCGCCCTATTCTCCACCCTACTCTTCTTACGGTTAGCTGTAAGATTCAGTCCAAGCCTACGTCACTGTCAAGAAAACTCTATTCACAGTCACCCATGCTCCCACACGACAATTTTCCATAAATATCAAAACGCATATTGATTGTGAGGTAATTGCACTCTGAAGGGGGGGTAACTGATTAGTGGTGTGGGAAGCAAAGGAAGGTGAGACACAGCAACTGAAAGGGAAACTTATAAACTATACTTTGTTTTTGGCAAATATGGCTTTTTAAAAACAATAAAAGGTTTTAGCAGTCAATACCCCCTCTTTAAACATTCAACATAGTTCAGAAAATACATGATGAAAATGGGAAACTCCTGAAGCATGCCTGAGCTTTTGAATGGAGATCAAAGCATTTGATGAACATGTGCTGCAACCTGTTTCAGAGCTCATGGAGCAGAGACACAGCACAGGGGGAGGATGTCACTGTTCACACGCACATGTGAAGGCTCTCTCATGTCACACAAGACACATAGCTCGGACTTCTGGTGTTTATGTATTATCTCTACATTTGCAACATTTGACACAGAATACATTAGAGCGCTGTAATTCAACTGTTATGTTATAGACCAATTATTGTCCATTATGCTAGCTAATGGCTATGCATAATGCATTGAAATATAGTTATTGTCCCATTTTAAATGGAGACTGTATTTAAATAGAATACGGTGTACCAAGTAATCTCACAGCCACATCCAACATTAAATACGGAGAGGTTTTGATAGTTGAGCAGTGAGAACATTGATGAAACCATACTCAACATTCTCAATGAAGATAGATACGTTTTACGTCTTACCATTTGATATTATAGCCAAAGGAACATTTCTATTGAAACAAGCAGGAGGAGGCCCTTCTCTAGGCCAAATAACAGTCAGGTTTGTGGAGATGCAAGTCCACTTACAATAAGGGATGGTTTTCTTAGATTTTCAGTGCAATAAACACCTTCCTTATGTCTTTATACTATAGATAATTACAGATTGTAGTAGTTTTGTCTAGATTACATTCAAGATTAAACACTGACAATAGACACTGATCATATTTCACAAATATAGCTTACATTTTGGTTCTTATACCTTGCATGCCAAAGATATGAGCATTTCCATTTTCTATTCCCTTAGAAGCATTTTCAGCACCTGAAAATCTAATACCACTTTTGGGGAGTTCAATGCAATATCCTATAGGGACCCCAGAATCTGAAACGTGAAATTGTGAGGAAACTACAATACATATACAAACTTTCTGTTGTGCAAAGAGAGGATGAGAACCTGTACACACTTTTAAAACTTTGGTTCTGTCACCTTGTATGATAAGCGTTTTCTCTTTTTATTGCCTTAAATGCATGATCATGTCATGTATATTTATATGCACATGATGCTTTTATGGTCTAAAACAGGGATCGGCAACCCACAAAAAGAAGTTGCATGCGGCTCTTTTATCCTTATACTGCGGCAGCTCAGCATGGCTTGGAAAAATACATTTTAAGTATTTAATTGAAGTGTAATTTGTCTTAGTTCTTTTTACTGTAGTTTAAATTTGAAGATTATTGTAATCTTGAAATATTAAACTAAAATTATATGTTCTTATTTTTCGTTCATCAAAATAAGCATCACACTCGCGGAACAATGTTAAAAACAATCACCGCTCACGCCTCACAGACGACAGCTTACAGTCCTGTGTAAAGACACAGCCCCGATTTTCAGATGCTGTGCAGAGGTTCAGGAGTAGGAGGATTTTCTCCAACGTAACTTTCGCCTGTCCCTCGTGACACACTAATAAGCTTGTCCGTAGTATATAATGAAAATCTGGATTTGGTCCAGAGTCAGCTTTGTTCTCACTTTTAGCTTAGCATTGGAATTATTCCGTTAGCATTTTCAGGAGCAGTTCTATTACACCAACTTCACAGTACTCTGATATAAGTGATCAGAACAGTGCTTTCATACATTGTGGGTGCTTTTCAAGTAAAAATGAGTAGAATCCAGAAGCAAACTCACTCATAACTAATTTGGTGTGTGGAGGACACTCATATGACTTTCACCAGAATTCAATGCAATTTCCCATAGGCACCCAGAACTGAAAAAGTGAAATTGTGAAATATCCATAATAGATATCAACTCAATTATTGCTGTGCAAAATAGGGCATGGGGACTTGTACAACATACATTTTAGAGTTTGGTTATATCACCTTGCAAACTACAGTTATAGGCGTTTTCATCTTTTATTGATGTAGCGACCTTAAGCCTGTGTTGCTTTGAGAGGAGTCCGTGTCCAATACCTCGATCTGACGCGCTAATGTTTGGAAAAACTGAATGACTCACGAAGTGGGTTTTATGGTGGTTTAATGAGTTGAGTATCTAAGCATGTTACACATACAGAGATGGTAAGTTGTAGGCCTACAGAAAACTAGTATGGTAACAAGCATAAAATAAAGCGATCAACGAAAAATATGGCTACCCCTCTCCACCTGTCAGACAGCAGGAAACCCGAAGCCTGTGAACCTCCCAGCACGTCACCCGTGCCCACGTGAACCCCTCACGCATTACCATGGCAACCAAAACACCAAATGACTCCTACAATTGGTGCATTCACAGTTTCAGGAGCTGAACAGCTCTATTACGCCAACTTCACAGTACTCTGATAGAAGTGATCAGAACAGTGCTTTCATACATTGTGGGTGGTTCTCAAGTAAAAATGACTAAAATCCAGCAGCAAACTCACTGATAACTAAGTTGGTTTGTGCAGGGCACTCATATGACTTGAGGCAATTTCCCATAGGCACCCTGAACTTGAAAAGTGAAATTGTGAAAAATATCAACTCAATTCTTGCTGTGCAAAATAGGGCATGGGGACTTGTACAATAAACATTTTAAAGTTTGGGTTTATCTCTTTACAAACTAAAGTTATAGGCATTTTCATCTTTTATTGATGCATTTGCATTTTCAGGCGCTGAACAGCTCCTTTTCACCAACTTCACAGTTCTCTGATGTAAGTGATCAGAACTGTGCTTTCATACATTGTGGGTGCTTCTCAAGTAAAAATGAGTCAAATCCAGCAGCAAACTCACTGATAACTAAGTTGGTTTGTGCAGGGCACTCATATGACTTGAGGCAATTTCCCATAGGCACCCTGAACCTGAAAAGTGAAATTGTGATAAGTGAGTGAGATAAGTTGATGTGTGCATATGACTTTAGGCGTAATTTAATGCAATTTCCCATAGGCACCCTGAACTTGAAAAGTGAAATTGTGAAAAATCCACAATAAATATCAACTCAATTCTTGCTGTGCAAAATAGGGCATGGGGACTTGTACAATATACATTTTAAAGTTTGGGTTTATCTCTTTGCAAATTAAAGTTATAGGCATTTTCATCTTTTATTGATGCATTTGCATTTTCAGGCGCTGAACAGCTCCTTTTCACCAGCTTCACAGTTCTCTGATGTAAGTGATCAGAACAGTGCTTTCATACATTGTGGGTGCTTCTCAAGTAAAAATGAGTGTAATCCAGCAGCCAACTCACTCATAACTAAGTTGGTTTGTGCAGGGCACTCATATGACTTGAGACGGATTTCAATGCAATTTCCCATAGGCACCCTGAACTTGAAAAGTGAAATTGTGAAAAATCCACAATAGATATCAACTCAATTCTTGCTGTGCAAAATAGGGTGTGGGGACTTGTACAACATACATTTTAAAGTTTGGGTTTATCACTTCGCAAACTAAAGTTATAGGAGTTTTCATCTTTTATTGATACATTCACATTTTCAGGCGCTGAACCGCTCCTTTTCACCAACTTCACAGTACTCTGATATAAGTGATCAGAACTGTGCTTTCATACATTGTGGGTGCTTCTCAAGTAAAAATGAGTATAATCCAGCAGCAAACTCACTAATAACTAAGTTGGTTTGTGCAGGGCACTCATATGACTTTAGGCGGAATTCAATGCAATTTCCCATAGGCACCCTGAACTTGAAAAGTGAAATTGTGATAAGTGAGTGAGATAAGTTGATGTGTGCAGGGCACTCATATTACTTTAGGAGGAATTCAATGCAATTTCCCATAGGCACCCTAAACTTGAAAAGTGAAATTCTGAAAAATCCACAATACATATCATCTCAATTCTTGCTGTGCAAAATAGGGTGTGGGAACTTGTACAATGTACATTTTAAAGTTTGGGTTTATCACTTTGAGATCAAAAGTTATAGGCATTTTCATCTTTTATTGATGCATTCGCATTTTCAGGCGCTCAACAGCTCCTTTTCACCAACTTCACAGTACTCTGATATAAATGATCAGAACAGTGCTTTCATACATTGTGGGTGCTTCGCAAGTAAAAATGAGTAAAATCCAGCAGCCAACTCACTCATAACTAAGTTGTTTTGTGCAGGGCACTCATATGACTTGAGGCGGATTTCAATGCAATTTCCCATAGGCACCCTGAACTTGAAAAGTGAAATTGTGAAAAATCCACAATAGATATACACTCAATTCTTGCTGTGCAAAGTAGGGCGTGGGGACTTGTACAACATACATTTTAAAGTTTGGTTATATCACCTTGCAAACTACAGTTATAGGCGTTTTCATCTTTTATTGATGTAGCGACCTTAAGCCTGTGTTGCTTTGAGAGGAGTCCGTGTCCAATACCTCGATCTGACGTGCTGCTGTTTGGAAAAACTGAATGACTCACGAAGTGCGTTTTATGGTGGTTTAATGAGTTGAGTATCTAAGCATGTTACACATACAGAGATGGTAAGTTGTAGGCCAACAGAAAACTAGTATGGTAACAAGCACAAAATAAAGCGATCAACGAAAAATATGGCTACCCCTCTCCACCTGTCAGACAGCAGGAAACCCGAAGCCTGTGAACCTCCCAGCACGTCATCCGTGCCCACGTAAACCCCTCACGCATTACCATGGCAACCAAAACACCAAATGGCTACTACAATTGGTGCATTCACAGTTTCAGGAGCTGAACAGCTCTATTACGCCAACTTCACAGTACTCTGATAGAAGTGATCAGAACAGTGCTTTCATACATTGTGGGTGGTTCTCAAGTAAAAATGACTAAAATCCAGCAGCAAACTCACTGATAACTAAGTTGGTTTGTGCAGGGCACTCATATGACTTGAGGCAATTTCCCATAGGCACCCTGAACTTGAAAAGTGAAATTGTGATAAGTGAGTGAGATAAGTTGATGTGTGCAGGGAACTCATATGACTTTAGGCGGATTTCAATGCAATTTCCCATAGGCACCCTGAACTTGAAAAGTGAAATTGTGAAAAATCCACAATAAATATCAACTCAATTCTTGCTGTGCAAAATAGGGCATGGGGACTTGTACAATATACATTTTAAAGTTTGGGTTTTTCTCTTTGCAAACTAAGGTTATAGGCATTTTCATCTTTTATTGATGCATTTGCATTTTCAGGCGCTGAACAGCTCCTTTTCACCAGCTTCACAGTTCTCTGATGTAAGTGATCAGAAAAGTGCTTTCATACATTGTGGGTGCTTCTCAAGTAAAAATAAGTAAAATCCAGCAGCAAACTCACTCATAACTAAGTTGGTGTGTGCAGGGCACTCATATGACTTTAGGCGGAATTCAATGCAATTTCCCATAGGCATTCTAAACTTGAAAAGTGAAATTGTGAAAAATCCACAATACATATCAACTTAATTCTTGCTGTGCAAAGTAGGGCGTGGGGGCTTGTACAACATACATTTTAAAGTTTGGGTTTATCACCTTGCAAACTAAAGTTACAGGCATTTTCATCTTTTATTGATGAATTTGCATTTTTAGGTGCTGAAAAGCAAATTTTCACCAACTTCACAGTACTCTGATATAAGTGTTTAGAACTGTGCTTTCATACATTGTGGATGCTTCTCAAGTAAAAATGAGTATAATTCAGCAGCAAACTCACTCATAACTAAGACGGTTTGTGCAGGGCACTCATATGACTTTTTTTACTGCTGGATTCTACTCATTTTTACTTGAGAAACACCCACAATGTATGAAAGCACAGTTCTGATCACTTATATCAGAGTACTGTGATGTTGGTGAAAATGAGCTTTTCAGCGCCTGAAAATGCGAATGCATCAATAAAAGATGAAAACGCCTATAACTTTAGTTTGCAAGGTGATAAACCCAAACTTTAAAATGTATGTTGTACAAGTCCCCAGGCCCTACTTTGCACAGCAAGAATTAAGTTGATATGTATTGTGGATTTTTCACAATTTCACTTTTCAAGTTTAGGGTGCCTATGGCACTGAATTGCATTGCATTGAATTCCGCCTAAAGTCATATGAGTGCCCTGCACAAACCTTAACCCTAACCGCAACCCCAACCCTAACCCTAACCCTAACCCCAACCCTAACCCTAACGCTAACCCTAACGCTAACCCTAACGCTAACCCTAACGCTAACCCTAATGCTAACCCTGACGCTAACCCTAACCCTAACGCTAAACCCCACGCCCTACTTTGCACAGCAAGAAATAAGTTGATATGTATTGTGGATTTTTCACAATTTCACTTTTCAAGTTCAGGGTGCCTATGGGAAATTGCATTGAATTCCGCCTAAAGTCATATGAGTGCCCTGCACAAACCGTCTTAGTTATGATTGAGTTTGCTGCTGGATTATACTCATTTTTACTTGAGAAGCACCCACAATGTATGAAAGCACAGTTCTGATCACTTATATCAGAGTACTGTGAAGTTGGTGAAAATGAGCTTTTCAGCACCTGAAAATGCAAATGCATCAATAAAAGATGAAAATGCCTATAACTTTAGTTTGCAAGGTGATAAACCCAAACTTTAAAATGTATGTTGTACAAGTCCCCACGCCCTACTTTGCACAGCAAGAACTAAGTTGATATGTATTGTTGATTTTTCACAATTTCACTTTTCAACTTCAGGGTGCCTATGGGAAATTGCATTGAATTCCGTATAAAGTCATATGAGTGCCCTGCACAAACCAACTTAGTTATGAGTGAGTTATCTGCTGGATTATACTCATTTTTACTTGAGAAGCACCCACAATGTATGAAAGCACTGTTCTGATCACTTATATCAGAGTACTGTGAAGTTGGTGAAAATGAGCTTTTCAGCGCCTGAAAATGCGAATGCATCAATAAAAGATGAAAACGCCTATAACTTTAGTTTGCAAGGTGATAAACCCAAACTTTAAAATGTATGTTGTACAAGTCTCCAGGCCATACTTTGCACAGCAAGAATTAAGTTGATATGTATTGTGGATTTTTCACAATTTCACTTTTAAAGTTCAGGGTGCCTACGGGAAATTGCATTGAATTCCGCCTAAAGTCATATGAGTGCCCTGCACAAACCGTCGTAGTTATGATTGAGTTTTCTGCTGGATTATACTATTTTTTACGAGAGAAGCACCCACAATGTATGAAAGCACAGTTCTGATCACTTATATCAGAGTACTGTGAAGTTGGTGAAAATGAGCTTTTCAGCACCTGAAAATGCAAATGCATCCATAAAATATGAATACGCCTATAACTTTAGTTTGCAAGGTGATAAACCCAAACTTTAAAATGTATGTTGTACAAGTCCCCAGGCCATACTTTGCACAGCAAGAATTAAGTTGATATGTATTGTGGATTTTTCACAATTTCACTTTTCAAGTTCAGGGTGCCTATGGGAAATTGCATTGAATTCCGCCTAAAGTCATATGAGTGCCCTGCACAAACCGTCTTAGTTATGATTGAGTTTGCTGCTGGATTATACTCATTTTTACTTGAGAAGCACCCACAATGTATGAAAGCACTGTTCTGGTCACTTATATCAGAGTACTGTGAAGTTGGTGAAAATGAGCTTTTCAGCACCTGAAAATGCAAATGCATCAATAAAAGATGAAAATGCCTATAACTTTAGTTTGCAAGGTGATAAACCCAAACTTTAAAATTTATGTTGTACAAGTCCCCACGCCCTACTTTGCACAGCAAGAATTAAGTTGATATGTACTGTGGATTTTTCACAATTTCACTTTTCAAGTTCAGGGTGCCTATGGGAAATTGCATTGAATTCCGCCTAAAGTCATATGAGTGCCCTGCACAAACAAACTAAGTTATGAGTGAGTTTGCTGCTGGATTATACTCATTTTTACTTGAGAAGCACCCACAATGTATGAAAGCACTGTTCTGATCACTTATATCAGAGTACTGTGAAGTTGGTGAAAATGAGCTTTTCAGCGCCTGAAAATGCGAATATATCAATAAAAGATGAAAACGCCTATAACTTTAGTTTGCAAGGTGATAAACCCAAACTTTAAAATGTATGTTGTACAAGTCCCCATTCCCTACTTTGCACAGTAAGATTTAAGTTGATATGTATTGTGGATTTTTCACAATTTCACTTTTCAAGTTCAGGGTGCCTATGGGAAATTGCATTGAATTCCGCCTAAAGTCATATGAGTGCCCTGCACAAACCAGCTTACTTATGAGTGAGTTTGCTGCTGGATTATACTCATTTTTACTTGAGAAGCACCCACAATGTATAAAAGCACAGTTCTGATCACTTATATCAGAGTACTGTGAAGTTGGTGAAAATGAGCTTTTCAGCGCCTGAAAATGCGAATGCATCAATAAAAGATGAAAACGCCTATAACTTTAGTTTGCAAGGTGATAAACCTAAACCTTAAAATGTATGTTGTACAAGTCCCCAGGCCCTACTTTGCATAGCAAGAATTAAGTTGATATGTATTGTGGATTTTTCACAATTTCACTTTTCAAGTTCAGGGTGCCTATGGGAAATTGCATTGAATTCCACCTAAAGTCATATGAGTGCCCTGCACAAACCAGCTTACTTATGAGTGAGTTTGCTGCTGGATTCTACTCATTTTTACTTGAGAAGCACCCACAATGTATGAAAGCACAGTTCTGATCACTAATATCAGAGTACTGTGAAGTTGGTGAAAATGAGCTTTTCAGCGCCTGAAAATGCGAATGCATCAATAAAGATGAAAACACCTATAACTTCAGTTTGCAAGGTGATAAACCCAAACTTTAAAATGTATGTTGTACAAGTCCCCAGGCCCTACTTTGCACAGCAAGAATTAAGTTGATATGTATTGTGGATTTTTCACAATTTCACTTTTCAAGTTCAGGGTGCCTATGGGAAAATGATTTGGATTCCGCCTAAAGTCATATGAGTGCCCTTCACAAACCAACTTACTTATGAGTGAGTTTGCTGCTGGATTATACTCATTTTTACTTGAGAAGCACCCACAATGTATGAAAGCACAGTTCTGATCACTTATATCAGAGTACTGTGAAGTTGGTGAAAATGAGCTTTTCAGCGCCTGAAAATGCGAATGCATCAATAAAAGATGAAAACGCCTATAACTTTAGTTTGCAAGGTGATAAACCCAAACTTTAAAATGTATGTTGTACAAGTCCCCAGGCCCTTCTTTGCACAGCAAGAATTAAGTTGATATGTATTGTGGATTTTTCACAATTTCACTTTTCAACTTCAGGGTGCCTATGGGAAATTGCATTGAATTCCGCCTAAAGTCATATGAGTGCCCTGCACAAACCAACTTAGTTATGAGTGAGTTTGCTGCTGGATTATACTCAATTTTACTTGAGAAGCACCCACAATGTATGAAAGCACTGTTCTGATCACTTATATCAGAGTACTGTGAAGTTGGTGAAAATGAGCTTTTCAGCGCCTGAAAATGCAAATGCATCAATAAAAGATGAAAACGCCTATAACTTTAGTTTGCAAGGTGATAAACCCAAACTTTAAAATGTATGTTGTACAAGTCCCCAGGCCATACTTTGCACAGCAAGAATTAAGTTGATATGTATTGTGGATTTTTCACAATTTCACTTTTCAAGTTCAGGGTGCCTATGGGAAATTGCATTGAATTCCGCCTAAAGTCATATGAGTGCCCTTCACAAACCAACTTACTTATGAGTGAGTTTGCTGCTGGATTATACTCATTTTTACTTGAGAAGCACCCACAATGTATGAAAGCACAGTTCTGATCACTTATATCAGAGTACTGTGAAGTTGGTGAAAATGAGCTTTTCAGTACCTGAAAATGCAAATGCATCCATAAAAGATGAAAATGCCTACAACTTTAGTTTGCAAGGTGACAAACCCAAACTTTGGTAACACTTTATAATAACTACACCCTATTTAGCCTTAATAAAGCATGAACAAAGACTTAATTAATAATGAACAAACACTTAATTAATAGTGATTCAGGCTTAATAACTACTTAATTACAACCTTAATAAACACTTAATTAGCAATTGATTGACTTGTGTTGTGTATAGTTACTCATACTTATTTCACAATTAGTTAATCTTTAACTAATCATTTGTGTGTGTATTTGTAAATGCATATTTAAGTATCAACTCAAACGCTTGTTAATGATTAGTAAGCTATGAAAGAATGATTTACTAATCCGGCAATGCAATGATAATTCAGGCAGCTATTACTGGTTAAATAAGTCTTTTTGAGAGCTTTTCTAAAGTGAAGACTAATTATGCTTTATTAAGCATTTGTTGAGATTGGCCAAATCCCAGAGAAACAATAATAGAATTTTCACATTATTTAGGCCTGTGATAATTATTAAGAAATGTTTGAATAACACCATTAGTTCATGATTAATTCAACCAGTAGCTAATACCTTTTCGTAAACCCTTCTAAAGTGAAGACTCTTTTAACTTTAGTATAGTACCTTAACAAATGCTTGACATTATCTAAGCCCAGAGTGCCATGACCCATTTCCCCATGAATTTTAACTTCAACAGAAGTGGGAATCAACTATACTTAAAAAAGCAAGAAACATGGATATCAAACTTCAGGATGTGTATTATGTATCAAAATCCGTTTTGTCTGCTAAACACATTCAAGCAGGATTCTGTTTGTGAACTCTTCTTTTAAAGGTCTCAAAGAACTTTGATTAAAAACAAAAATCTGGCAATCAAATGTTTTTAAAAAAACTCCAACTTATCAATAAATGTGCCTTTACAGTTTTGAGGTCACATAAAAAAAAAAAAAAAACAGTATTAAAACCCCCTCCCCGAACCGCCACCTTAACGTGGTGGAGGGGTTTGAGCACCCGAATGATCCTGGGAGCTATGTTGTCGGGGGCTTCATGCCCCTGGTAGGGTCACCCATGGCAAACAGGTCCTGGGAGACGGGTCTGACTAAGAGCGGTTCAGAAGCCCCCATGGAAAGTAAAAGATCAAGGCCAGTTACGTCGCCCGGACTGGCGTTACCGGGGCCCCACCCTGGAGCCAGGCCTGGGGTGGGTGCTCGCCAGCGAGCGCCTGGTGGCCGGGCCTTTCCCCTCGGGGCCCGGTCGGGCCCAGCCCGAAGGAACGACGTGGGGCCGTCCTCCCGTGGACCCACCACCTGCGGGAGGAACCATGCGGGGCGGGTGCAAAGAGATCCGGGCGGCAGTCGAAGGCGGGGACCTCGACGACCGGATCTCCGGACATGGAGACTAGCTCTGGGGACGTGGAACGTCACCTCGCTGGGGGGGAAGGAGCCTGAGCTTGTGCGGGAGGTTGAGCGTTACCGGCTAGATATAGTCGGCCTCACCTCCACGCACAGCTCGGGCTCTGGAACCCAACTTCTTGAGAGGGGTTGGACTCTCCATTTCTCTGGCGTTGCCCGCGGGGAGCGGCGGCGAGCTGGTGTGGGCTTGCTCATTGCCCCACAGCTCAGCCGCTGTGTGTTGGGGTTCACTCTGGTGAACGAGAGGGTCGCGTCGGGGACAGGTCTCTCACTGTTGTGTCGGCCTACGGGCCAAACAGCAGTGCAGAGTACCCGGCCTTCTTGGAGTCCCTGGGAGGGGTACTAGACAGTGCACCAACCGGGGACTCCGTTGTTCTCCTGGGGGACTTCAACGCCCATGTGGGTAACGACAGTGACACTTGGAGGGGCGTGATTGGGAGGAACGGCCTCCCCGATCTGAACCCGAGCGGTGTTGTGTTATTGGACTTCTGTGCTAGTCACAGCTTGTCCATAACAAAAACCATGTTCGAGCACAAGGGTGTCCATCGGTGCACATGGCACCAGGACACTCTAGGTCGGAAGTCGATGATCGACTTTGTTGTCGTGTCATCTGACCTCCGACCGCGTGTCTTGGACACTCGGGTGAAGAGAGGGGCTGAGCTGTCAACTGATCACCACCTGGTGGTGAGTTGGATCCGCTGGCGGAGGAGGAAGCCAGACAGACCTGGCAGGCCCAAGCGCATTGTGAGGGTCTGCTGGGAACGTCTGGCGGAGCCCTCTGTCAGGGGGGTCTTCAACTCCCACCTCCGGGAGAGCTTCTCCCTGATTCCGGGGGAGGTTGGAGACATGGACTCCGAGTGGGCCATGTTCTCCACCTCTATTGTCGATGCGGCTGCTCGTAGCTGTGGTCGTAAGGTCTGTGGTGCTTGTCGCGGCGGCAATCCCCGAACCCGATGGTGGACACCGGAAGTAAGGGATGCCGTCAAGCTGAAGAAGGAGTCCTATCGAGCCTTGTTGGCTCGTGGGACTCCTGAGGCAGCTGATGAGTACCGGCGGGCCAAGCGTGCCGCGGCTCGGGCAGTCACAGAGGCAAAAACTCGGGGTTGGGAGGAGTTCGTAGAGGCCATGGAGAAGGACTATCGGACGGCCTCAAAGAGATTCTGGCAAACTGTCCGACGCCTCAGGAGGAGGAAGCAGTGCTTCACCAACACACAGTGCGGGTGGAGAGCTGCTGACCTCGACTGGGGATGTTGTCGGGCGGTGGAAGGAATACTTTGAGGATCTCCTCAATCCCACTGTCACGTCTTCCGAGGAGGAAGCAGAAACTGGGGACCCAGAGGCGGACTCGTCCATCACCCTGGCTGAAGTCACTGAGGTGGTTGGCAAGCTCCTTGGTGGCAAGGCTCCGGGGGTGGACGAGATCCGTCCTGAGTACCTCAAGTCTCTGGATGTTGTGGGGCTGTCTTGGCTGACACGTCTCTGCAACATCGCGTGGCGGTCGGGGACAGTACCTGTGGAATGGCAGACCGGGGGGGTGGTCCCTCTGTATAAGAAGGGGGACCGGAGGGTGTGTTCCAATTACAGGGGAATCACACTCCTCAGCCTTCCCGGTAAGGTCTATTCCAGGGTACTGGAGAGGAGAATCCGACCGATAGTCGAACCTCGGATTCAGGAGGAGCAGTGTGGTTTTCGTCCTGGTCGTGGAACACTGGACCAGCTCTATACTCTTCATCGGGTCCTCGAGGGCTCATGGGAGTATGCCCAACCAGTCCACATGTGTTTTGTGGATCTGGAGAAGGCATTCGACCGTGTCCCTCGTGGTGCCCTTTGGGGGGTGCTCTGGGAGTATGGGGTCCGGGGCTCTTTGCTAAGGGCTGTCCGGTCCCTGTATGACCGGAGCAGGAGCTGTGTTCGCATTGCCGGCAGTAAGTCAGACCTGTTCCCGGTGCATGTTGGACTCCGCCAGGGCTGCCCTTTGTCACCGGTTCTGTTCATTATATTTATGGACAGAATTTCTAGGCGCAGTCAGGGGCCGGAGGGGGCCTGGTTTGGGAACCACAGGATTTCATCTCTGCTGTTTGCAGATGATGTTGTCCTTATGGCTTCTTCGAGCCAGGACCTGCAGCAGGCACTGGGGCGGTTTGCAGCCGAGTGTGAAGTGGCTGGGATGAGAATCAGCTCCTCCAAATCCGAGGCCATGGTTCTCGACCGGAAAAAGGTGGTTTGCTCTCTCCGGGTGGGTGGTGAGTCTCTGCCCCAAGTGGAGGAGTTCAAGTATCTCGGGGTCTTGTTCATGAGTGAGGGAAGGATGGAGCGGGAGATTGACAGGCGGATCGGTGCAGCGTCTGCAGTGATGCGGTCGCTGTATCGGTCCGTTGTGGTAAAGAAGGAGCTGAGCCGGAAGGCGAAGCTCTCGATTTACCGGTCAATCTACGTTCCTACCCTCACCTATGGTCATGAGCTCTGGGTAATGACCGAAAGGACAAGATCGCGGATACAAGCGGCTGAAATGGGCTTCCTCCGCAGAGTGGCCGGGCGCACCCTTAGGGATAGGATGAGGAGCTCGGTCACACGGGAGGAGCTCGGAGTAGAGCCGCTGCTCCTACACGTTGAGAGGAACCAGTTGAGGTGGCTCGGGCATCTGCTCAGGATGCCTCCTGGACGCCTCCCTAGGGAGGTGTTCTGGGCATGTCCCACCGGGAGGAGGCCCTGGGGAAGACCCAGGACACGCTGGAGGGACTATGTCTCCCGGCTGGCCTGGGAACGCCTTGGGGTCCCACCGGAGGAGCTGGAGGACGTGTCCGGGGTGAGGGAAGTCTGGGAGTCCCTGCTTAGACTGCTGCCCCCGCGACCCGGCTCCGGATAAGCGGAAGAAAATGGATGGATGGATGGAATATTAAAACCCTATCAAATATGTATTCTTTAGGTACCAATGGTTGCCCCTATTGGCCTGTACAGTTACTTCAATGTCCTGCATTCCTGTATAGGCTTGTAAGGGCAACCACTGGTACCTAAAGAAGGCCGTATTCTGCATTAGACAGATTGTACAGGCCAGAGAACCTTATAGATTGGGTTCTTATATTATATTAATTTGAAAAAAAAAAACAACAACACTTATAACATACATCAATGAAATGATGACCAAACAAAAATCATAATAATAACAGAGTGCTACAAATCAATTGAACTGTTTCCCTATATCATAGATCAATCTTCCTAACGGTCCGTCAACATGTTTTTTGCGAGCCATTCCATCCATTCAATTGCAGCAATGTGCTCAGATAACAAATTATCAGTTCTATTCCCCCTCAGACTCCAGACCTCCTCTTTGTAAGAGCGCCATGCCTGTTCAATATGTTGTGTATGGGCCCCTGTGTTTGGATCTACATAACTCCTGCTGTGGTTAACTGTGTAGTGATGGTATCCCAAAATCTGATATGCTCGCCATTCATCACTGATAACCGATGAGCCGACTCTCACATGACGTGCAATGATGGGGACTAAATGCCTCCTTGATCTGCACGCTACAAGCCGTAGAATTGGCTTTCTTCCACCATTATTTCGCACACCCAACATTCCAAATACCCATCTCTTCCTCTTCCATCCACCGGCCTTTCTGCCCCTTCCGTACTGCAACCAAAGTCAAACATGTTAAAGGTTATATTAGATTGTTAGATTGCATGAATCTTTGTTTTAAGTTTACCTTTCATTTGTGTCGAAAATAGCTTTCATCTATTACTACAAATTCTCTTCTTCCTCCAATCATTTGGCCAGTCTGTCTCTTCAGTCTTTGCATTGCTGTACAACACACATCTCTTACTTTTTTGGCCATTTTTTTGTAAGTGTCGCTGAACTGGCAGCTATGGAGTCATCCATCATGTCTATTTGTCTCATTCTTAATCCTTGACAAAATAAAAAAAAAAAACAGACAAAAGTATTTAAATCAATAAGGACATATCTTGCTAAATTGACTTCTAACCATGTCATAACAGTTGTATTTTGGCTGATTCATAAATGTTTGTGTAATCCTTTAAATTATCCAGCTTTCAAGTTGAATGTACACCCTGTACTTGTACCTGTTCTTAAAAAAAAAAAAAAAAAACCATAAAAAGCTTTGGACTGTAGACTGAAAGTCCCTATGTTAAGTATGCCAAATACTTTTTTAATAGAATTTGTTGATGTAATATATTCTATGGTTTTGATGTAATAGTTTTATGGTTTTAATGTTACTTTTATGCCATAAACTAGCATAAAAAAAGACATTCATCAAATCCAAGTTAGAGATAAACCGATATATTGGGCTCATATTTGGACTTTTTGGCATATCAGGTATAGGTATAGGGTGACGGGGACCCCAGCCTCTATCAGAATGAGATTCACACACGCACGCATACACAACACACACAATGGGTGAGAGAGTGAGAGAGAGAGAGAGAGAGAGAGAGAGAGAGAGAGAGAGAGAGAGAGAGAGAGAGAGGTGGGGGGGAACTCAGTCAGCATGAGATTGGCACACACACACACCCACCCACCCCTACTGGTCCACACACGCACCGATCCACACACACTGATCCAGACACACACTGATCCACACATGCACAGATACACTCACACACTGATCGACACATGCCCTGATCCACACACACGCACTGATCCAGACGCACTGATCCACACACACGCACTGATCCACACACACTGATCAACACAGGCACTGATCCACACACTGATACACAAACACACTGATACACACGCACTGTTACACACACACACCGATACACACGCACTGATCCACAGACGCACTGATCCACACACACACTGATACAAACGCACTAAACCACACATGCACTGATACACACGCACTGATACACATACACTGACACACACGCACTGATCCACACACTTACTGATACACACACTTACTGATACACACACACACTGACCCACACACACACTGACCCACACACACACTGATACACACACACACACACAGATCCACACACACACCCCTCCACACACGCACTGATCCAGACGCACTGATCCACACACACACACACACACACACACTGATCCACAGACGCACTGATCCACAGACGCACTGATCCACACACACACTGATACAAACGCACTAAACCACACATGCACTGATACACACGCACTGATACACATGCACTGACACACACGCACTGATCCACACACTTACTGATACACACACTTACTGATACACACACACACTGACCCACACACACACTGACCCACACACACACTGATACACACACACACACACAGATCCACACACACACCCCTCCACACACGCACTGATCCAGACGCACTGATCCACACACACACACACACACACTGATCCACAGACGCACTGATCCACACACGCACTGATCCACAGACGCACTGATCCACAGACGCACTGATCCACACAGACGCACTGATCCACACACACACCCCGACACACACATGCACTGATACACACACACACATACTAATCCACACACGCACTGAGCCACACACGCACTGATCCACAGACGCACACTGATACACACACACTGACACACACATGCACTGATTCAATTCAATTCATTTTATTTTTGTAACGCCCAAAATCACAACAACAGTTTTGTTTTAATAGCCAAGCCTATACAATTCTAAGTCTCAAAAGTGATGATTGAAAAGCACAGTAAAACATGTGGCTATATGGGTCAATGTATAAATGAGTAAGATACAATTAGCCGCAACTGTCATTGGTAACTTGACAGTAGTGAATATTTATATTGAAACACATTGTAAGAAATGGAAACAGGTTCAGTATAAAGACACTGATGCCCTGTCCATATAAGCCAGGTGAGCCAATCAGTGTCACCTTACAGCATTATGTAATCTGGTGCCTTCTAATGAGCTAAAATGTGATCACTAACAACTAATTCTTGTAAAGTACAAGTTCAAACTAACTAGTTTAATGCTTAAAAATTCCTGGTAAAAAGAAAATATGGCAGGTTGAGCCCCTTCACTTTTGCCCAGTTAAACAACTGTTTTTAAAATATGTAAATGAATTTGGATTTAAATACTCTAGATTCACTCTTTTGTTTCACAACCTATGGACATCAAAATACTGTAATAATGCATATGTAAAGTAGCATATTCAAGCTTTAAACAATGCTTTTTGCTGTCAACAATGCTTTTTTTCAGGTAAGGCCTTGAGTTTCATGAAAAAATGATACATTTTTGTTGCATAAATTAATGCATAATAAATGGTGCAAATATATAGAGCTGTTTTAATCCTATACTGTATTTATTTATTTTTATTTTTTTTTTACATTACCGCCCAATGCAACTCTTTACTTAGAAAGTATTCTAAATATTCAGAATACACTACTCTGATTTTTACCATGTAACAGAATACATTCTAATTCAACTATTCAGAATTGATTTGAAAAGTATTCCTCCCAACACTGGTGTCATATATCTATACCTGCCAATATTGCACAAGCTATTCACTCTGCATGTTGTAATAAATGTAACAATTTACTGAACAAAATGCATACATTTAATTTTGCAATCAAGTTATTAGTTTACCCCTTGTAAGATATGTATGCTTGGTCATACAAGCTGTAATCAATATAGTGGTCTACAACCAATCAGAAGTAAGGCATAGGGAAAATGCAACACACCCTTTTAGATGGTTATCTCTGTGTGGTCTGGAGCGCTCTCTAGTGGCGCCTGATCAAACTGACAGTTCATATTAGGACAAAAGCAAAATCTTAGTCTGTTTGATGCTTGTAAACTCTATTTTTATTTACATATATAGCTTAAAATTGCAATTTAAGAGAACGTGCCATCTGTTCACCATGAAACTAGAATGGACCAATTTCTAAGAGAATGACATGGGTGTGGTTTCCGAGACACTTCAATAAGCACACATTGGTTCTGACTTGGTTCGTTGTTTTATTGCTGGTAAAAGTAATATGCTCTATTGTTTTATAAGGGTTTTTTTTCATGTATTCATGTGTTTTCTGTCTTTGTAAAGAATATTTTACTATTTCAATTCCAAAGAAAAAAACCCAAACACTGACATTGTTCAGGGTAAATTTCTACTTATCATTCAGTGCACCTGGCCAAGTGTTGATGTGATGAGGCACTTATCTAACCAATATTGTCTATGTTCTATTTTTCTCTTCTCAGCACTTAATATATTCTATACCCACCATTTTCAACAGCTACCTTTCTGTCAAGTTAATTTGTGGATTAAAAAAACTGTAGGTAACATTCACGTCAAAATATCAAATGGAGGGGTGAGCCTATAGCAATTTTGTTTTTGCATAGCATTTGTGTCTATTGTGTGTAAATAATTTCAAATATGTTAATTTATGTTGATAGAGAAGACATTGTTACCAGTTTCATGTGGAATGTCTCAGTAACTGCACAAATATTAACCAAAAACATGATAAACATTCAGAATTTTGTCAGTACAATAGCAATATCCTCCATATAAGTCTGTATTATAGGTTTGTTGAAAATGAAATTACTTGAACATGAGTTTAATGTCTAATTTAATTTATTCATAATGATGCATGTATTAGAATCAGAAGAATCAGAAGACTTTTATTGCCATAGTCTGTGAACACAGTTCACAAACTAGGAACTTGCTTCGGTGAAAAAGTGCAACATAAACACACTGAATAAATACAAATACAAATACAAATAAGGGCATCCACAAAGTTAAAAAGATATGCTTAAAAAAATCAAATGAAATACTTAGAGGGAGAAAATATGTACAATAGCAGCATCAGAACAACAGTGCAAAGTGGCTTATTAAAGTGACCGGTGTTATAAAGTGTCCAGTATAGTGCAGATATTATAAAGTGTTCATGAGACAAACAGCAGAGGGGAAGAAACTGTTCTTATGGCGAGAGGTTCTGGTCCCAATGGACCGTAGCCTCCTGCCAGAGGGAAGTGGCTCAAATAGTCCATGTCCAGGGTGAGAGGTGTCAGCTGCTATACGGCCTGCTCGCCCCCGAGTCCTGGAGACGTACAGGTCCTGTATAGATGGAAGGCTGCAGCCAATCACCTTCTCAGCAGAGCGCACAATTATAAAGCAGACTTGACCTTCACCGTGACCCGGAAAAATTAGGTCATCAAAAAATATATAGCCTTGTGGATGATGTTGTTTTAGTGCTAAAAATGGACAAAAACAAAGCTCTGATTGTGATGTAAGAGATAATCGAATATTACATTTGGGTCTGGGATTAAATAAATGATACTTCTTCCCACTCCCTTTTTTTAGGTGGAGATTTTGATCACAGTTCATTATCACAAGGTAACAACAGCTATCTGTTGTGTGAGAGAGGTCACATTTGGTGAACTCCACCTGTCACCATAAACAAAACCTCATCATCAAATCCACGGGTCAGGCATGGAGGAGAGCTGGAGGAGCTGTCCACGGACCAGTGCTGCTGACCTCTGCTCCTATTTGTCTGCACCCCAGTGTGTCTTCACAATGGAAACCATATCATATAGGTCTCTAGTTTGAATCGCACCTTAGCATAGCATTATGGGAGATTCAATCGGGGCAGTAACTGAATCTGTATCTGAAGACCTACCTTGCTTGTGTGACCCCTCTCTTTCTCTTTCCCTGCTCTCTTGTATTTATTTACTTTTATCTTAGTTGCTCTCTTTTTTTATTTGCTCTCTCATTTGACAACGCTTTTCATTTATTGCTAGTCACACATCTGTCTATATCATTATGTTTGTTAATGCCATTAAATGTTTCCTTTCTCTGTAAAAAAAAAAAAAAAAAAAAAGCTCATAAATGTAAAAAATGATTTTTAAAATTTATTTTGATATTATGAGAATATAAAGTTAATCGATAACCTATATTATTTTGGAAATAAGTTATGTAGGCTACATTACTTGCAGTTTTTATGTTTAGTCAATGAATTTGTTCCACGTGTCACTTTTCAAAAAACAAACAAACAAAAACTGTTACTTGTACTGTATACAGCGCAGTATACAGGTGTCTCAACTCACCAGCAACAGAAAGTGCAAGTGTGGACTAAATTATTATCAGTACACTTTCTAATACTTTCTAATAGGATGTGGAGATTTGGGTTTGCCCACTAACTTGTCGATTGGTGGGACACTCGTACTTCTCCTGTTTAAGTGTTTTCGGAATATAGGCTATTGTACAATTAGTATACAAGTAGTATACAAATAACTAATATTATACTAATATTAATATTATAATGTATGTATAATGTACTAATACTAATATTATAATGTATGTTATGTTCCTATAAACAGTTTCTGTGGAGACTGTACTTTTACTTTATAAAGACTTATAACTTGTGGAAATTTAGATTTGTCCACTTACTTGTCGGCAGGTGGGAAACTCCCTGCTTCTCTTGTTTAAATTGAATTTTAACTGTATATAATGTTTACATGATAAAACATTGTACTTGCTTCTTCGCACAGCATATTTGTACAAAAAAGCCTCTGTTTTTACGGTTGTTCATTGAAAGAAGGCCCTAAACTAAATGGCATTTCTGTAGGCTAGTATTTGTGGATTTGACCCTGTTGCACTAATTCTTCTCCTATTACTACCACTACCATTACAAATGCTACTGGTACTATTATTCCTAGTCCTTCCCTTTAACCTGACAATTGAACCTCTCTCTCCCCACCTTTAACCCTACTATACAAGTGAGTTGTGATTGTGCGTGTACATGTTTAGACAGCTAGCAGACAAAAACAAAAACAAATCACACACTGTAAACATTGAAATATGGTTAATCATTATACAAGTTGAATTTTACCTCAAACAGAAGGTAGGCAGGGCTGTTTCCTCCATGTTCTTGGCTGTCATCCATCTTAGACCCTTGTCCATCTTGATAGTTGATCTGTAAGCCTCTCTGACCCTACGTCATACCCTAAGAAAATACTACTCCTAATGCCATGGCTGCTACTACTACTCCTACCAAACAACCCTAATCCATCTTGAAGACCCCGGTCCATCTTGTAGCCCCCCCTTGACCTGAGCTGTGAAACTGTTTTGACTTAATTCTGACCCTACGACACAAGTGAGTTGTGTAGGTGCTCCTAATATAAAGCCCTATTCCATCTTGAAGACCCTGGTCCATCTTGTAGCCCCCCTTGACCTGAGCTGTGAAACTGTTTTGACCTAATTCTGACCCTACGATACAAGTGAGTTGTGTAGCTGCTCCTAATATAAAGCCCTATTCCATCTTGAAGAACCCGGTCCATCTTGAAGCCCCCCCCCTTGACCTGAGTTGTGAAACTGTTTTGACCTAATTCTGACCCTACGATACAAGTGAGTTGTGTAGCTGCTCCTAATATAAAGCCCTATTCCATCTTGAAGACCCCGGTCCATCTTGAAGCCCCCCCTTCACCTGACCTGAGTGAGAACCTGCCTGACCCTGTTGCACTAATGTTACTGACTGATACTAAGAATTCTTCTATTACTACCACTACCATTACAAATGCTACTGGTACTATTATTCCTAGTCCTTCCCTTTAACCTGACAATTGAACCTCTCTCTCCCCACCTTTAACCCTACTATACAAGTGAGTTGTGATTGTGCGTGTACATGTTTAGACAGCTAGCAGACAAAAACAAAAACAAATCACACACTGTAAACATTGAAATATGGTTAATCATTATACATGTTGAATTTTACCTCAAACAGAAGGTAGGCAGGGCTGTTTCCTCCATGTTCTTGGCTGTCGTCCATCTTAGACCCTTGTCCATCTTGATAGTTGATCTGTAAGCCTCTCTGACCCTACGTCATACCCTAAGAAAATACTACTCCTAATGCCATGGCTGCTACTACTACTCCTACCAAACAACCCTAATCAATCTTGAAGACCCCGGTCCATCTTGTAAGCCCTCCCTTGCACCTGAAGCTGTGAAACTGTTTTGACCTACTTCTGACCCTACGTTACAAGTGAGCTTGTGTAGGTGCTCCTACTATAAAGCCCTATTCATCTTGAAGACCCCTGGTCCATCTTGTAAGCCCCCCCTTGACCTGAGCTGTGAAACTGTTTTGACCTACTTCTGACCCTACGATTACAAGTGAGTTGTGTAGGCTGCTCCTAATATAAAGCCCTATTCCATCTTGAAGAACCCGGTCCATCTTGTAAGCCCCCCCTTGACCTGAGTTGTGAAACTGTTTTGACCTAATTCTGACCCTACGATTACAAGTGAGTTGTGTAGCTGCTCCTACTATAAAGCCCTATTTCCATCTTGAAGACCCCGGTCCATCTTGAAGCCCCCCCTTCACCTGACCTGAGTGAGAACCTGCCTGACCCTGTTGCACTAATGTTACTGACTGATACTAAGAATTCTTCTATTACTACCACTACCATTACAAATGCTACTGGTACTATTATTCCTAGTCCTTCCCTTTAACCTGACAATTGAACCTCTCTCTCCCCACCTTTAACCCTACTATACAAGTGAGTTGTGATTGTGCGTGTACATGTTTAGACAGCTAGCAGACAAAAACAAAAACAAATCACACACTGTAAACATTGAAATATGGTTAATCATTATACATGTTGAATTTTACCTCAAACAGAAGGTAGGCAGGGCTGTTCTCCTCCATGTTCTTGGCTGTCGTCCATCTTAGACCCTTGTCCATCTTGATAGTTGATCTGTAAGCCTCTCTGACCCTACGTCATACCCTAAGAAAATACTACTCCTAATGCCATGGCTGCTACTTACTACTCCTACCAAACAACCCTAATCAATCTTGAAGACCCCGGTCCATCTTTGAAGCCCTCCCTTCACCTGAACTGTGAAACTGTTTTGACCTACTTCTGACCCTACGTTTCAAGTGACTTCTGTGGGTGCTCCTACTATAAAGCCCTATTTCATCTTGAAGACCCTGGTCCATCTTGAAGCCCCCCTTGACCTGAGCTGTGAAACTGTTTTGACCTAATTCTGACCCTACGATACAAGTGAGTTGTGTAGGCTGCTCCTACTATAAAGCCCTAATTCCATCTTGAAGACCCCGGTCCATCTTGTAAGCCCCCCCCCTTCACCTGAAGCTGTGAAACTGTTTTGACCTACTTCTGACCCTACGTTACAAGTGAGTTGTGTAGGCTGCTCCTAATATAAAGCCCTATTCATCTTGAAGACCCCGGTCCATCTTGAAGCCCCCCCTTCACCTGACCTGAGTGAGAACCTGCCTGACCCTGTTGCACTAATGTTACTGACTGATACTAAGAATTCTTCTATTACTACCACTACCATTACAAATGCTACTGGTACTATTATTCCTAGTCCTTCCCTTTAACCTGACAATTGAACCTCTCTCTCCCCACCTTTAACCCTACTATACAAGTGAGTTGTGATTGTGCGTGTACATGTTTAGACAGCTAGCAGACAAAAACAAAAACAAATCACACACTGTAAACATTGAAATATGGTTAATCATTATACAAGTTGAATTTTACCTCAAACAGAAGGTAGGCAGGGCTGTTTCCTCCATGTTCTTGGCTGTCGTCCATCTTAGACCCTTGTCCATCTTGATAGTTGATCTGTAAGCCTCTCTGACCCTACGTCATACCCTAAGAAAATACTACTCCTAATGCCATGGCTGCTACTACTACTCCTACCAAATAACCCTAATCCATCTTGAAGACCCCGGTCCATCTTGAAGCCCTCCCTTCACCTGAACTGTGAAACTGTTTTGACCTACTTCTGACCCTACGATTCAAGTGACTTGTGTGTGTGCTCCTACTATAAAGCCCTATTCTATCTTGAAGACCCCGGTCCATCTTGAAGCCCCCCCTTCACCTGACCTGAGTGAGAACCTGCCTGACCCTGTTGCACTAATGTTACTGACTGATACTAAGAATTCGTCTATTACTACCACTACCATTACAAATGCTACTGGTACTATTATTCCTAGTCCTTCCCTTTAACCTGACAATTGAACCTCTCTCTCCCCACTTTTAACCCTACTATACAAGTGAGTTGTGATTGTGTGTGTACATGTTTAGACAGCTAGCAGACAAAAACAAAAACAAATCACACACTGTAAACATTGAAATATGGTTAATCATTATACAAGTTGAATTTTACCTCAAACAGAAGGTAGGCAGGGCTGTTTCCTCCATGTTCTTGGCTGTCATCCATCTTAGACCCTTGTCCATCTTGATAGTTGATCTGTAAGCCTCTCTGACCCTACGTCATACCCTAAGTAAATACTACTCCTAATGCCATGGCTGCTACTACTACTCCTACCAAACAACCCTAATCCATCTTGAAGACCCCGGTCCATCTTGAAGCCCTCCCTTCACCTGAACTGTGAAACTGTTTTGACCTACTTCTGACCCTACGATTCAAGTGACTTGTGTGGGTGCTCCTACTATAAAGCCCTATTCCATCTTGAAGACCCCGGTCCATCTTGAAGCCCCCCCTTGACCTGAGCTGTGAAACTGTTTTGACCTAATTCTGACCCTACGATACAAGTGAGTTGTGTAGGTGCTCCTACTATAAAGCCCTATTCCATCTTGAAGACCCTGGTCCATCTTGAAGCCCCACCTTCACCTGACCTGAGTGAGAACCTGCCTGACCCTGTTGCACTAATGTTACTGACTGATACTAAGAATTCTTCTATTACTACCACTACCATTACAAATGCTACTGGTACTATTATTCCTAGTCCTTCCCTTTAACCTGACAATTGAACCTCTCTCTAGTAGGGTTAAAGGTGGGGACCTTTAACCCTACTATACAAGTGAGTTGTGATTGTGTGTGTACATGTTTAGACAGCTAGCAGACAAAAACAAAAAGAAATCACACACTGTAAACATTGAAATATGGTTAATCATTATACAAGTTGAATTTTACCTCAAACAGAAGGTAGGCAGGGCTGTTTTCTCCATGTTCTTGGCTGTCATCCATCTTAGACCCTTGTCCATCTTGATAGTTGATCTGTAAGCCTCTCTGACCCTACGTCATACCCTAAGTAAATACTACTCCTAATGCCATGGCTGCTACTACTACTCCTACCAAACAACCCTAATCCATCTTGAAGACCCCGGTCCATCTTGAAGCCCTCCCTTCACCTGAACTGTGAAACTGTTTTGACCTACTTCTGACCCTACGATTCAAGTGACTTTTGTGGGTGCTACTACTATAAAGCCCTATTCCATCTTAAAGACCCCGGTCCATCTTGTAGCCCCCCCTTCACCTGAACTGTGAAACAGTTTTGACCTACGTCTGACCCTACGATTCAAGTGACTTGTGTGGGTGCTCCTACTATAAAGCCCTATTCCATCTTGAAGACCCCGGTCCATCTTGAAGCCCCCCCTTCGGCTGACCTGAGTGAGAACCTGCCTGGCCCTTTTGCACTAATGTCACTGACTGATACTACTAATTCTTCTCCTATTACTACCACTACCATTACAAATGCTACTGGTACTATTATTCCTAGTCCTTCCCTTTAACCTGACAATTGAACCTCTCTCTCCCCACCTTTAACCCTACTATACAAGTGAGTTGTGATTGTGCGTGTACATGTTTAGACAGCTAGCAGACAAAAACAAAAACAAATCACACACTGTAAACATTGAAATATGGTTAATCATTATACAAGTTGAATTTTATCTCAAACAGAAGGTAGGCAGGGCTGTTTCCTCCATGTTCTTGGCTGTCATCCATCTTAGACCCTTGTCCATCTTGATAGTTGATCTGTAAGCCTCTCTGACCCTACGTCATACCCTAAGAAAATACTACTCCTAATGCCATGGCTGCTACTACTACTCCTACCAAACAACCCTAATCCATCTTGAAGACCCCGGTCCATCTTGTAGCCCCCCCTTGACCTGAGCTGTGGAACTGTTTTGACCTAATTCTGACCCTACGATACAAGTGAGTTGTGTAGGTGCTCCTAATATAAAGCCCTATTCCATCTTGAAGACCCCGGTCCATCTTGAAGCCCCCCCTTCACCTGACCTGAGTGAGAACCTGCCTGACCCTGTTGCACTAATTCTTCTCCTATTACTACCACTACCATTACAAATGCTACTGGTACTATTATTCCTAGTCCTTCCCTTTAACCTGACAATTGAACCTCTCTCTCCCCACCTTTAACCCTACTATACAAGTGAGTTGTGATTGTGCGTGTACATGTTTAGACAGCTAGCAGACAAAAACAAAAACAAATCACACACTGTAAACATTGAAATATGGTTAATCATTATACGAGTTGAATTTTACCTCAAACAGAAGGTAGGCAGAGCTGTCTCCTCCATGTTCTTGGCTGTCGTCCATCTTAGACCCTTGTCCATCTTGATAGTTGATCTGTAAGCCTCTCTGACCCTACGTCATACCCTAAGAAAATACTACTCCTAATGCCATGGCTGCTACTACTACTACTACCAAACAACCCTAATCCATCTTGAAGACCCCGGTCCATCTTGTAGCCCCCCCTTCACCTGAACTGTGAAACTCTTTTGACCTACTTCTGACCCTACGTTTCAAGTTACTTGTGTGGGTGCTCCTACTATAAAGCCCTATTTCATCTTGAAGACCCCGGTCCATCTTGAAGCCCCCCCTTGACCTGAGCTTTGAAACTGTTTTGACCTAATTCTGACCCTACGATACAAGTGAGTTGTGTAGGTGCTCCTACTATAAAGCCCTATTCCATCTTGAAGACCCCGGTCCATCTTGAAGCCCCCCCTTCACCTGACCTGAGTGAGAACCTGCCTGGCCCTTTTGCACTAATGTTACTGACTGATACTACTAATTCTTCTCCTATTACTACCACTACCATTACAAATGCTACTGCTATTGGTACTATTATTCCTAGTCCTTCCCTTTAACCTGACAATTGAACCTCTCTCTCCCCACCTTTAACCCTACTATACAAGTGAGTCGTGATTGTGCGTGTACATGTTTAGACAGCTAGCAGACAAAAACAAAAACAAATCACACACTGTAAACATTGAAATATGGTTAATCATTATACGAGTTGAATTTTACCTCAAACAGAAGGTAGGCAGAGCTGTCTCCTCCATGTTCTTGGCTGTCATCCATCTTAGACCCTTGTCCATCTTGATAGTTGATCTGTAAGCCTCTCTGACCCTACGTCATACCCTAAGAAAATACTACTCCTAATGCCATGGCTGCTACTACTACTCCTACCAAACAACCCTAATCCATCTTGAAGACCCCGGTCCATCTTGTAGCCCCCCCTTGACCTGAGCTGTGAAACTGTTTTGACCTAATTCTGACCCTACAATACAAGTGAGTTGTGTAGCTGCTCCTAATATAAAGCCCTATTCCATCTTGAAGACCCCGGTCCATCTTGAAGCCCCCCCTTCGGCTGACCTGAGTGAGAACCTGCCTGGCCCTTTTGCACTAATGTCACTGACTGATACTACTAATTCTTCTCCTATTACTACCACTACCATTACAAATGCTACTGGTACTATTATTCTTAGTCCTTCCCTTTAACCTGACAATTGAACCTCTCTCTCCCCACCTTTAACCCTACTATACAAGTGAGTTGTGATTGTGCGTGTACATGTTTAGACAGCTAGCAGACAAAAACAAAAACAAATCACACACTGTAAACATTGAAATATGGTTAATCATTATACAAGTTGAATTTTATCTCAAACAGAAGGTAGGCAGGGCTGTTTCCTCCATGTTCTTGGCTGTCATCCATCTTAGACCCTTGTCCATCTTGATAGTTGATCTGTAAGCCTCTCTGACCCTACGTCATACCCTAAGAAAATACTACTCCTAATGCCATGGCTGCTACTACTACTCCTACCAAACAACCCTAATCCATCTTGAAGACCCCGGTCCATCTTGTAGCCCCCCCTTGACCTGAGCTGTGGAACTGTTTTGACCTAATTCTGACTCTACGATACAAGTGAGTTGTGTAGGTGCTCCTAATATAAAGCCCTATTCCATCTTGAAGACCCCGGTCCATCTTGAAGCCCCCCCTTCACCTGACCTGAGTGAGAACCTACCTGACCCTGTTGCACTAATTCTTCTCCTATTACTACCACTACCATTACAAATGCTACTGGTACTATTATTCCTAGTCCTTCCCTTTAACCTGACAATTGAACCTCTCTCTCCCCACCTTTAACCCTACTATACAAGTGAGTTGTGATTGTGCGTGTACATGTTTAGACAGCTAGCAGACAAAAACAAAAACAAATCACACACTGTAAACATTGAAATATGGTTAATCATTATACGAGTTGAATTTTACCTCAAACAGAAGGTAGGCAGGGCTGTCTCCTCCATGTTCTTGGCTGTCGTCCATCTTAGACCCTTGTCCATCTTGATAGTTGATCTGTAAGCCTCTCTGACCCTACGTCATACCCTAAGAAAATACTACTCCTAATGCCATGGCTGCTACTACTACTACTACCAAACAACCCTAATCCATCTTGAAGACCCCGGTCCATCTTGTAGCCCCCCCTTCACCTGAACTGTGAAACTCTTTTGACCTACTTCTGACCCTACGTTTCAAGTTACTTGTGTGGGTGCTCCTACTATAAAGCCCTATTTCATCTTGAAGACCCCGGTCCATCTTGAAGCCCCCCCTTGACCTGAGCTGTGAAACTGTTTTGACCTAATTCTGACCCTACGATACAAGTGAGTTGTGTAGGTGCTCCTACTATAAAGCCCTATTCCATCTTGAAGACCCCGGTCCATCTTGAAGCCCCCCCTTCACCTGACCTGAGTGAGAACCTGCCTGGCCCTTTTGCACTAATGTTACTGACTGATACTACTAATTCTTCTCCTATTACTACCACTACCATTACAAATGCTACTGCTATTGGTACTATTATTCCTAGTCCTTCCCTTTAACCTGACAATTGAACCTCTCTCTCCCCACCTTTAACCCTACTATACAAGTGAGTCGTGATTGTGCGTGTACATGTTTAGACAGCTAGCAGACAAAAACAAAAACAAATCACACACTGTAAACATTGAAATATGGTTAATCATTATACGAGTTGAATTTTACCTCAAACAGAAGGTAGGCAGAGCTGTCTCCTCCATGTTCTTGGCTGTCATCCATCTTAGACCCTTGTCCATCTTGATAGTTGATCTGTAAGCCTCTCTGACCCTACGTCATACCCTAAGAAAATACTACTCCTAATGCCATGGCTGCTACTACTACTCCTACCAAACAACCCTAATCCATCTTGAAGACCCCGGTCCATCTTGTAGCCCCCCCTTGACCTGAGCTGTGGAACTGTTTTGACCTAATTCTGACCCTACGACACAAGTGAGTTGTGTAGGTGCTCCTAATATAAAGCCCTATTCCATCTTGAAGACCCCGGTCCATCTTGAAGCCCCCCCTTCACCTGACCTGAGTGAGAACCTGCCTGACCCTGTTGCACTAATTCTTCTCCTATTACTACCACTACCATTACAAATGCTACTGGTACTATTATTCCTAGTCCTTCCCTTTAACCTGACAATTGAACCTCTCTCTCCCCACCTTTAACCCTACTATACAAGTGAGTTGTGATTGTGCGTGTACATGTTTAGACAGCTAGCAGACAAAAACAAAAACAAATCACACACTGTAAACATTGAAATATGGTTAATCATTATACGAGTTGAATTTTACCTCAAACAGAAGGTAGGCAGGGCTGTCTCCTCCATGTTCTTGGCTGTCGTCCATCTTAGACCCTTGTCCATCTTGATAGTTGATCTGTAAGCCTCTCTGACCCTACGTCATACCCTAAGAAAATACTACTCCTAATGCCATGGCTGCTACTACTACTACTACCAAACAACCCTAATCCATCTTGAAGACCCCGGTCCATCTTGTAGCCCCCCCTTCACCTGAACTGTGAAACTCTTTTGACCTACTTCTGACCCTACGTTTCAAGTTACTTGTGTGGGTGCTCCTACTATAAAGCCCTATTTCATCTTGAAGACCCCGGTCCATCTTGAAGCCCCCCCTTGACCTGAGCTTTGAAACTATTTTGACCTAATTCTGACCCTACGATACAAGTGAGTTGTGTAGGTGCTCCTACTATAAAGCCCTATTCCATCTTGAAGACCCCGGTCCATCTTGAAGCCCCCCCTTCACCTGACCTGAGTGAGAACCTGCCTGGCCCTTTTGCACTAATGTTACTGACTGATACTACTAATTTTTCTCCTATTACTACCACTACAATTACAAATGCTACTGCTATTGGTACTATTATTCCTAGTCCTTCCCTTTAACCTGACAATTGAACCTCTCTCTCCCCACCTTTAACCCTACTATACAAGTGAGTCGTGATTGTGCGTGTACATGTTTAGACAGCTAGCAGACAAAAACAAAAACAAATCACACACTGTAAACATTGAAATATGGTTAATCATTATACGAGTTGAATTTTACCTCAAACAGAAGGTAGGCAGAGCTGTCTCCTCCATGTTCTTGGCTGTCATCCATCTTAGACCCTTGTCCATCTTGATAGTTGATCTGTAAGCCTCTCTGACCCTACGTCATACCCTAAGAAAATACTACTCCTAATGCCATGGCTGCTACTACTACACCTGCCAAACAACCCTAATCCATCTTGAAGACCCCGGTCCATCTTGTAGCCCCCCCTTGACCTGAGCTGTGAAACTGTTTTGACCTAATTCTGACCCTACAATACAAGTGAGTTGTGTAGCTGCTCCTAATATAAAGCCCTATTCCATCTTGAAGACCCCGGTCCATCTTGAAGCCCCTCCCCTTGACCTGAGCTGTGAAACTGTTTTGACCTAATTCTGACCCTACGATACAAGTGAGTTGTGTAGCTGCTCCTAATATAAAGCCCTATTCCATCTTGAAGAACCCGGTCCATCTTGAAGCCCCCCCCCCTTGACCTGAGTTGTGAAACAGTTTTGACCTAATTCTGACCCTACGATAGAAGTGAGTTGTGTAGGTGCTCCTAATATAAAGCCCTATTCCATCTTGAAGACCCCGGTCCATCTTGAAGCCCCCCCTTCACCTGACCTGAGTGAGAACCTGCCTGACCCTGTTGCACTAATGTTACTGACTGATACTAAGAATTCTTCTATTACTACCACTACCATTACAAATGCTACTGGTACTATTATTCCTAGTCCTTCCCTTTAACCTGACAATTGAACCTCTCTCTCCCCACCTTTAACCCTACTATACAAGTGAGTTGTGATTGTGCGTGTACATGTTTAGACAGCTAGCAGACAAAAACAAAAACAAATCACACACTATAAACATTGAAATATGGTTAATCATTATACATGTTGAATTTTACCTCAAACAGAAGGTAGGCAGGGCTGTTTCCTCCATGTTCTTGGCTGTCGTCCATCTTAGACCCTTGTCCATCTTGATAGTTGATCTGTAAGCCTCTCTGACCCTACGTCATACCCTAAGAAAATACTACTCCTAATGCCATGGCTGCTACTACTACTCCTACCAAACAACCCTAATCAATCTTGAAGACCCCGGTCCATCTTGAAGCCCTCCCTTCACCTGAACTGTGAAACTGTTTTGACCTACTTCTGACCCTACGATTCAAGTGACTTGTGTGGGTGCTCCTACTATAAAGCCCTATTCCATCTTGAAGACCCCGGTCCATCTTGAAGCCCCCCCTTCACCTGACCTGAGTGAGAACCTGCCTGACCCTGTTGCACTAATTCTTCTCCTATTACTACCACTACCATTACAAATGCTACTGGTACTATTATTCCTAGTCCTTCCCTTTAACCTGACAATTGAACCTCTCTCTCCCCACCTTTAACCCTACTATACAAGTGAGTTGTGATTGTGCGTGTACATGTTTAGACAGCTAGCAGACAAAAACAAAAACAAATCACACACTGTAAACATTGAAATATGGTTAATCATTATACAAGTTGAATTTTACCTCAAACAGAAGGTAGGCAGGGCTGTTTCCTCCATGTTCTTGGCTGTCATCCATCTTAGACCCTTGTCCATCTTGATAGTTGATCTGTAAGCCTCTCTGACCCTACGTCATACCCTAAGAAAATACTACTCCTAATGCCATGGCTGCTACTACTACTCCTACCAAACAACCCTATTCCATCTTGAAGACCCCGGTCCATCTTGTAGCCCCCCCTTGACCTGAGCTGTGAAACTGTTTTGACTTACTTCTGACCCTACGATACAAGTGAGTTGTGTAGGTGCTCCTAATATAAAGCCCTATTCCATCTTGAAGACCCTGGTCCATCTTGAAGCCCCCCTTGACCTGAGCTGTGAAACTGTTTTGACCTAATTCTGACCCTACGATACAAGTGAGTTGTGTAGCTGCTCCTAATATAAAGCCCTATTCCATCTTGAAGAACCCGGTCCATCTTGAAGCCCCCCCCCCTTGACCTGAGTTGTGAAACTGTTTTGACCTAATTCTGACCCTACGATACAAGTGAGTTGTGTAGCTGCTCCTAATATAAAGCCCTATTCCATCTTGAAGACCCCGGTCCATCTTGAAGCCCCCCCTTCACCTGACCTGAGTGAGAACCTGCCTGACCCTGTTGCACTAATGTTACTGACTGATACTAAGAATTCTTCTATTACTACCACTACCATTACAAATGCTACTGGTACTATTATTCCTAGTCCTTCCCTTTAACCTGACAATTGAACCTCTCTCTCCCCACCTTTAACCCTACTATACAAGTGAGTTGTGATTGTGCGTGTACATGTTTAGACAGCTAGCAGACAAAAACAAAAACAAATCACACACTGTAAACATTGAAATATGGTTAATCATTATACAAGTTGAATTTTACCTCAAACAGAAGGTAGGCAGGGCTGTTTCCTCCATGTTCTTGGCTGTCATCCATCTTAGACCCTTGTCCATCTTGATAGTTGATCTTTAAGCCTCTCTGACCCTACGTCATACCCTAAGAAAATACTACTCCTAATGCCATGGCTGCTACTACTACTCCTACCAAACAACCCTATTCCATCTTGAAGACCCCGGTCCATCTTGTAGCCCCCCCCTTGACCTGAGCTGTGAAACTGTTTTGACTTACTTCTGACCCTACGATACAAGTGAGTTGTGTAGGTGCTCCTAATATAAAGCCCTATTCCATCTTGAAGACCCTGGTCCATCTTGAAGCCCCCCTTGACCTGAGCTGTGAAACTGTTTTGACCTAATTCTGACCCTACGATACAAGTGAGTTGTGTAGCTGCTCCTAATATAAAGCCCTATTCCATCTTGAAGAACCCGGTCCATCTTGAAGCCCCCCCCCCTTGACCTGAGTTGTGAAACTGTTTTGACCTAATTCTGACCCTACGATACAAGTGAGTTGTGTAGCTGCTCCTAATATAAAGCCCTATTCCATCTTGAAGACCCCGGTCCATCTTGAAGCCCCCCCTTCACCTGACCTGAGTGAGAACCTGCCTGACCCTGTTGCACTAATGTTACTGACTGATACTAAGAATTCTTCTATTACTACCACTACCATTACAAATGCTACTGGTACTATTATTCCTAGTCCTTCCCTTTAACCTGACAATTGAACCTCTCTCTCCCCACCTTTAACCCTACTATACAAGTGAGTTGTGATTGTGCGTGTACATGTTTAGACAGCTAGCAGACAAAAACAAAAACAAATCACACACTGTAAACATTGAAATATGGTTAATCATTATACGAGTTGAATTTTACCTCAAACAGAAGGTAGGCAGGGCTGTCTCCTCCATGTTCTTGGCTGTCGTCCATCTTAGACCCTTGTCCATCTTGATAGTTGATCTGTAAGCCTTTCTGACCCTACGTCATACCCTAAGAAAATACTACTCCTAATGCCATGGCTACTATTACTACTCCTACCAAACAACCCTAATCCATCTTGAAGACCCCGGTCCATCTTGTAGCCCCCCCTTCACCTGAACTGTGAAACTGTTTTGACCTACTTCTGACCCTACGTTTCAAGTGACTTGTGTGGGTGCTCCTACTATAAAGCCCTATTTCATCTTGAAGACCCTGGTCCATCTTGAAGCCCCCCTTGACCTGAGCTATGAAACTGTTTTGACCTAATTCTGACCCTACGATACAAGTGAGTTGTGTAGCTGCTCCTAATATAAAGCCCTATTCCATCTTGAAGACCCCGGTCCATCTTGAAGCCCCCCCCCCTTGACCTGAGCTGTGAAACTGTTTTGACCTAATTCTGACCCTATGATACAAGTGAGTTGTGTAGCTGCTCCTAATATAAAGCCCTATTCCATCTTGAAGACCCCGGTCCATCTTGAAACCCCCCCTTCACCTGACCTGAGTGAGAACCTGCCTGACCCTGTTGCACTAATGTTACTGACTGATACTAAGAATTCTTCTATTACTACCACTACCATTACAAATGCTACTGGTACTATTATTCCTAGTCCGTCCCTTTAACCTGACAATTGAACCTCTCTCTCCCCACCTTTAACCCTACTATACAAGTGAGTCGTGATTGTGCGTGTACATGTTTAGACAGCTAGCAGACAAAAACAAAAACAAATCACACACTGTAAACATTGAAATATGGTTAATCATTATACGAGTTGAATTTTACCTCAAACAGAAGGTAGGCAGAGCTGTCTCCTCCATGTTCTTGGCTGTCATCCATCTTAGACCCTTGTCCATCTTGATAGTTGATCTGTAAGCCTCTCTGACCCTACGTCATACCCTAAGAAAATACTACTCCTAATGCCATGGCTGCTACTACTACTCCTACCAAACAACCCTAATCCATCTTGAAGACCCCGGTCCATCTTGTAGCCCCCCCTTGACCTGAGCTGTGAAACTGTTTTGACCTAATTCTGACCCTACGATACAAGTGAGTTGTGTAGCTGCTCCTAATATAAAGCCCTATTCCATCTTGAAGACCCCGGTACATCTTGAAGCCCCCCCTTCACCTGACCTGAGTGAGAACCTGCCTGACCCTGTTGCACTAATGTTACTGACTGATACTAAGAATTCTTCTATTACTACCACTACCATTACAAATGCTACTGGTACTATTATTCCTAGTCCTTCCCTTTAACCTGACAATTGAACCTCTCTCTCCCCACCTTTAACCCTACTATACAAGTGAGTCGTGATTGTGCGTGTACATGTTTAGACAGCTAGCAGACAAAAACAAAAACAAATCACACACTGTAAACATTGAAATATGGTTAATCATTATATGAGTTGAATTTTACCTCAAACAGAAGGTAGGCAGAGCTGTCTCCTCCATGTTCTTGGCTGTCATCCATCTTAGACCCTTGTCCATCTTGATAGTTGATCTGTAAGCTTCTCTGACCCTACGTCATACCCTAAGAAAATACTACTCCTAATGCCATGGCTGCTACTACTACTCCTACCAAACAACCTTAATCCATCTTGAAGACCCCGGTCCATCTTGTAGCCCCCCCTTGACCTGAGCTGTGAAACTGTTTTGACCTAATTCTGACCCTACGATACAAGTGAGTTGTGTAGCTGCTCCTAATATAAAGCCCTATTCCATCTTGAAGACCCCGGTCCATCTTGAAGCCCCCCCCCCCTTGACCTGAGCTGTGAAACTGTTTTGACCTAATTCTGACCCTACGATACAAGTGAGTTGTGTAGGTGCTGCTAATATAAAGCCCTATTCCATCTTGAAGACCCCGGTCCATCTTGAAGCCCCCCCTTCACCTGACCTGAGTGAGAACCTGCCTGACCCTGTTGCACTAATGTTACTGACTGATACTAAGAATTCTTCTATTACTACCACTACCATTACAAATGCTACTGGTACTATTATTCCTAGTCATTCCCTTTAACCTGACAATTGAACCTCTCTCTCCCCACCTTTAACCCTACTATACAAGTGAGTTGTGATTGTGCGTGTACATGGTTAGAAAGCTAGCAGACAAAAACAAAAACAAATCACACACTGTAAACATTGAAATATGGTTAATCATTATATGAGTAGAATTTTACCTCAAACAGAAGGTAGGCAGAGCTGTCTCCTCCATGTTCTTGGCTTTCATCCATCTTAGACCCTTGTCCATCTTGATAGTTGATCTGTTAGCCTCTCTGACCCTACGTCATACCCTAAGTAAATACTACTCCTAATGCCATGGCTGCTACTACTACTACTAAACAACCCTAAGAGGCTCACTGCGTTGTCGTTTTCAGTTCAGTGCATAAATGCCTATTTTCTCAAAAAGTTGGGAGAAGCTCTCTAACAGTGTTTACCGCTTCGCCGCCATCTTGGCCCCTCCCAAAATGTGTTGATGAGAAGGAGAACAATTGGTAACTGCCATGAACTGTTTCAAGATGACAAAGTATGACCCCAGGATCAGGCTGCGGGATGTAAGAATCCAGCTGTGCGACCACAGGAAGGTGCGTGGTCCGTCCCAGCGGTGCTCGGCGGCGATGGACGCGTCGTTGTCCGAGTGTCCAGCGGAAGAGGATGGAGCTGTGCGGTCTCTGACTTCTCCTCCAGTGGCGGTCTGCCAGTCTGAACTGTGAGTAATACCTGACTTTTGTAAAAGTGGGGTCTGTGTGCCGGTCTGAACTGTGAATAATACCTGACTTTTGTAAAAAAAAAAAAAAAAAAAAAAGGGGGGGGGTCTGTGTGGTTTCAGGGGGAGACTGTACATGTATGCTGGCATGTATGTGAATATGTGTAACTGAAATGCAATAAAAGAGTTAAAAGGGTGAAAGGGGCGATGTGTTTTGCTTAGTGATGGATTTATTGAAATGACTAAGGTCAAAATATTAATAATCACACGTAAAATGAGGTTGACATCGAGGCGGGTGTTTATGACTGCCACACATCTTCAGGTAGATTTTGTTTATGTTGTTTGATGCATAAAAGTGAAATGTCAGATGGTTATGCTTTAAAATGTGATGCGTGATGTGTTTGACCCCCCCGCGCTCTGAGCTCCAGGCCTCGGAGCAAATGCGCGTTCTCGTACGAATGTGTAAACTGAGTGTAAAATGAGTTTGACATCGAGGCGGGTGTTTATGACTGCCACACATCTTCAGGTAGATTTAGTGTCTGTAATTTGATGCATACAAGTGAAAAGTCAAATTTTTATGCTTTAAAAAAGTGATGTGTTGACCTCCGCGGGCGTGCGGAGTGGTTGGGGGCGGGTGTCCGAATTGTGGCGCTTCTGAGCGGATAGAGTGTTCGGGTTCCGCGCGGTCTGAGCTCCAGGCGCCGGAGCAACTTGGAGTGAAATGCCTTATTGTGATGTTTGGAAATGAGAATGTGTTTGCCTACCTCTGACCCGTGCTCCTGGCGTGCGAGGCAGTTAAAGTGAAGTCCGAAGTGTGGTGCTTCTTAACGGGAAGCGTGTTTTGTTCCGCGCGGTCTGGGCTCCAGTTGCATTTTAATTCCCAGTTTGCAAAATATCCTCACAAAAAGTATTCAAATGAAGTAATTCCACAATGAAATAAGCAACACTATGGTAGAAAGCCATTTGACTGTCTCTTTGTGCGCTGCCTCCGCGGCTCGTGCTGTTCTCCCTCATGCGCGCTCCCGCGTTTAAAGTGACACATGGAGTAACAGGATCAACAGCTGGACTCTGGGGGGGGGGGGGGGGGGGGGGATCCACCGCAGGGTGGATCCTGGATTTAAGAGGAGAACAACTGACCGCCCGCTATGGCTGACACCACTGACCAAAAAAATGAGGCTATCGCTGGGAGGCCGTGTCCCAAGCAGCGTCCCCAGGTTCAGCCCCAAGACCACAGCGGCCATAGAGAGCAGGATGGTGGGAGGAGGCATGCGCAGGGCTCTCTTGCGCAGGATGGGGAGAAAAGCATCCTCCTCATGTCCACCCAGGGACGAGTGAATCCCAGCGCAAGGAAGAAGAGGAAAATTCTTCCTTCCTCGACCTGGGTGGGCCTGCGCAGCCCGTGGACCCCCCCGCCCTGCGTCGTCTGTGCGAGAAACCTGCTGACCCTGAACCAGGCCATCCAGCACTTCCGCAAGGCCCACATGGCGAGGAAGATCCTGCTGCTGTGCAAGCGGTGCGGGACCGCCGGCCATGTGGCTAAATGTGGGCGAAAGGTGGGCCCCTCGGACAGGAGCAGCGGCTGTGTGTGCAGCCACTGCCCAAAGACTTTCAATACAAAGAGAGGACTGTCACAGCACCAGCTGAGGGCCCACCTGGAGCTCTACATGGAGGGGGTGAGGCTGGAGCCAGGTCTCCCGGCGGCTGTGGACAAACCCCAGGGACAGGCAGAGGAGGAGGACGCGCTCCTGCGGGCCGAGGTCAGGCAGCTCTTCAACGTTGAAGTGGAGCCGCCTGTGGAGCCAGAGTCCCAGCTGGCTGCATTCCTGCAGAGCTGTGGCATGGAGAAGCTGCCCTCCAGGCAGCAGATTAACCAGGACGCCCGGGACCTGGTCAGGACTATTAAGAAGAGGTTCGGCCTCAGGGACACCCACGCCAAGGGCCTCACTCTCCGTCGCCGTCTCCCGCCGGCAAGGGACAAGAAGGCCAGCTACGCCCGCCTTCAGCGGACCTGGAGGAAGAACAGCTGAGCGGCGGCCAAACTTGTCCTCGACGGAGAATCGAGGCCCTGTGAGATCCCCCTGGAGCGGGTGTCCCGTTTCTACCGGGATATGTGGAAGGGCGGGGCGGAGGTGACGTCCCTGGCGGGCTTCGGGTGCCTTCCATCGGCGGACAACGCCAGCTTGATGGTCCCGGTCACTGCCAAGGAGGTAAGATAAGGCAGATAAGATCTGGCTTGTCCCACAGTGAGGACTAATACACATAGGTGTTGGTTGAATGACCCGTGTTCAGTGTTAACAGTGTTCATTTCTACAGGTGGTGGAGACCCTGCGGCAAATGAAAACCAGCAGCAGCCCGGGGCCCGACGGCATCCGCCAAGCCCACCTCAGCCTGGTCGACCCCGAGGGCACAGCGTTGGCGTCCATGTTTAACGCGTGGATGGCCCTCGGGGTCGTCCCTACCGTCTTCCGGAGCAGCCGCACCACGCTGATCGAGAAGGCGGGGAGCTAGGACGCCGCGGACATCAAAAACTGGCAGCCGCTGACCATCAGCTCGGTCATCCTCCGCCTCTTCTCCAAGGTGGTGGCCAAAAGGCTGGCGGAGGCCTGTCCCGTGCACCCGCAGCAGAGGGGCTTCATTCGGGAGCCCGGGGCATCCGAGAACATCACCGTGCTGGACGGTCTCATCCGGACCAGCAAAAAGAACAAGACCGGCCTGGCGGTGGTGTTCGTGGACCTGGCCCAGGCCTTCGACACGGTGCCCCACGGTCTCATCCGGGAGACCCTCCGGAGGAGGCAGGTGAGCCCTCTGACAGTGGACCTGATCACCAGTGCCTACACCGGGTGCAGGACGGTGATTACGTTGGCGAGGCAGACCTCCACTCCCATCGCGGTCCAGCTGGGAGTGAAGCAGGGTGACCCGCTCTCCCCCCTGCTCTTCAGCCTGGCCCTAGACCTACTCCTGTACGCCCTGGAGGACAACGGCGTCGGCCTGGCACTGGGGCAGGACCTGGGGGTGACGTCGATGGCCTACGCCGACGACCTGGTGCTCGTCAGCCGAGCGATTCTGGACGCCTTCTCGGAGAGGACGAGCCTGAGGGCGAACCCTCGCAAATGCTCGGACTTCCTCCTCTCCAAGAAGGGCAGACGCATGGTTCTGAACCAGAGTCCCCCGTGGAGGATAGCTGGAGTGCCAGTTCGTTGGCTCGGCGAGAGGGAGACGGTGCGCTACCTGGGCATCGACGTCCACCCCTGGAGAGGCATCTGCAGCTCCACGTCTGTCCTGAGCATGCTGGACGGACTGATCGGGCGAGCGTCCGGGGCCTGCCTCAAGCCATCGCAGAAGCTCCACCTGCTGCGGACCCACATCCTGCCCCGCATCCACTACATCTGCGACTTCTCCGGCTCCAAAGCGGGCGACCTGAAGGAGGTAGACATCCGGGTGAGGCGTGCGGTGAAGAGCTGGCTGCACCTGGAGCACTTCACCACGAACGGGATCCTGCACTCAGCCTTCGCGGACGGCGGCCTCGGTCTGCCCAGGTTCGAGAAGCAGGTCCCGGGGTCCAGGTTGCGGGGGCTCCTCACGATGATCCTCTCGTCCGACGCCGTCACCCGCGAGGTCGCCCGACTGACGGAGCTGTAGCGGCAGGTGGAGCTTCTCTACAGGACGGTGACCGGCGCAGACCCTCCAGAGGACCTCGTCGTCGGCATCAACCTGAGGCTCCTCTCTGCCCGAGCTCTGAAGGCCCAGTCCTTCAACAAGTGGGCCGCTCAGCTCAGCCACGGCAGAGGGGTGGCCAACTTCAAGGAAGAAAAAATCTCCAACGGTTGGTGCCGAGACCCGACTTCCGCAGGTCTCTTGGAGTCGGAGTTTATCACGGCCCTGCAGCTCCGCTCCAACACCTTCGAGACGGTGAGAAAGTATGGGTCCTCGGCAGCGGCGGTGGTCTTTTGCCACTGTCGTCTGTGCGGCTTCGCGAAGGGCTACCTGGCGCAAGTGGTGGGCAATTGTCCGGCGCTGAGGGAGAACCGCATGCGGACCCACAACGACGTGGGCCAAAGACTGGCTAACATGGCCGAGGACAACGGCTGGAAGGTGTGAAGGGAGCACAGGCTGTGTGTGGATGGGGCAACGGGGGTCCCGGACCTTGTCCTCGAGAAGGGTGGCGTGGCCCACATAGTGGACGTGGCCATATGCTTCGAGCAGAGCCTGACCACGCTCAGTGAGGCCGCGGACAGGAAGGCGGCAAAATACGCGGCCTTCCAGGGAGCGGTCAAGGCCTGGCTCGGAGTAGCAGTGACAACGGCCAGAGGGTTCCCCATGGGAGCGAGGGGAATGTGGTACCCACCCAACGAAGTCATCCTGAGAGACCTAGGGGTGACGACAAAAAAAACTCAGTTTATGTTTTGTCAAGACGACCCTTGGCGGGACCGTAAGACTGTGCCGGGCTTTTCACAAACTGTCCCCCCCCCAGCTGAATCAGCTGTTTCAATGACTTTTATTTAAATCACTTTGAATGAACTTTAAAAAAATAAAAATAAATAAATAAATATGTGTATATATATATATATATATATATATATATATATATATATATATATATATATATATATATATATATATATATATATATATATATATATATATATAGTAAATACTTGTTGATTATTATGATTATTGAACTTTTAAAAAAATATATATATATTGTAAATACTTGTTGATTATTATGATTATTGATCTTTAAAAAAATATATATATATATTGTAAATACATGTTGATTATTATTATTATTACCTTTGTTATTATTATTATTATTATCATCATTGTTTGTATTATAGTTATCATTGGCATTTTTTATTATTAATATATTATACTTGTGATCATCATTATTGTTGTTGTCATTATTATTATAGTTATTATTGGCACATGTATCTTGAGACTGTTGTGTATGTATGAGTGTAACTGTGATTTTAAGCTGCGGGCAGTGAGCCCAAGACAACACAGCTATGTGACCTCAGGATGGAGCTGTGTGGCCTGGGGATGGTGCGTGGTGCGTCCCTGCGGTGCTCGGCGGCGGTGGACCCCTGTTTGGCCGAGTGTCCGGTGGAGGAGGATGGAGCCGTACGGTCGGTGTCTTCTCCTCCAGAGGTGGTCTGCTCGTCTGAACTGTGAGCAATATCTGACTTTTAGAAAGGGGGTCTGTGTGGTTTATGGGGAGACTGTACATGTATGTTGGGGATGTCCGTCCATTGCTCTCGATTTACCTGGCCTGTTGTAAGTGTAATGGTTGGCGTAACGAGCTCTCAAGGCCCAATCCTTCACCAAGTGGGCCGCTCAGCTCAGCCGCGGCAAAGGGGTGGCCAACTTCAAACTAGACATCTAGTAGATAGATCTCCAACGGTTGGTGTCGAGACCCGACTGCAGCGGGTCTCTCGGAGTCCGAATTCATCATGGCCCTGCAGCTCCGCTCCAACACCTTCCTGATGGTGAAAAAGTATGGGTCTTTGGCGGCGGAGGCGGTCTTTTGCCATTGTCGGCTGTGTGGTTACGCAACGGGCTCCCTGGCGCACGTGGTGGGCAACTGTCCATCGCTGAGGGAGAACCACATGCGGACCCACAACGTGTGCCAAAGACTGGCTAACGTGGCCGAAGACAACGGCTGGAAGGTGTGGACGGGGCACAGGCTGTGCGTGGATGGGGCAACGGGGGTCCCGGACCTGGGCGACGTGGCCCATATAGTGGACGTGGCCATTTGCTTCAAACAGACCCTGGCCACGCTCAGTGATGTCGCCAGCAGGAAGGCGAAAAAGTACATGCCCTTCGAGGGGGCGGTGAAGGCCTGGCTCAAAGTCCATAAAACCACCGCCAGAGGATTCCCCATGGGAGCGAGAGGCAAATGGTACCAGCCCAATGAATTGATCCTGAGGGACATAGGGGCGTTTAGGAAAACTGAGTATGTCCTTTGTGAAGACGGCCCTAGAGAGATTGAGTTTCCTGTTGAAACACACGACACCGGGAAGAGAGCATCTGGTACGCCCATGGATAAAATATTTCCACACCAACAGTGATGACGATGCTCATGCGATCGGTGTCATCGAACTGGGTCCACGGCCAGTATCTGCCAGTGGTCTCTTCCCTTGAGATTTGAATGTCAAAGTGAAGAAATTCAACGAAGCGCGGGTAAACGGCAGGAGTAACTATGACTCTCTTAACCTAGTCAAATGCCTCGTCATCTAATTAGTGACACGCATGAATGGATGAATGAGCTAGGTGACAGGTTCTTATATCTGCTGCTCTGAGTAACAGCGCCAGTTGCAAAAAGGTGTGGAGGAGGAGAACACGCAAGAGAGTTGTTTTTTTTTATTTTCTACCGTTGGTGACTGTAATTAACATAACCGTTTCCAAAATGTCCATGAAGAGGATGAAGCTGTGTGACCTGAGAATTGAGCTGTGTGACCTGAGGATTGAGCTGTGTGACCTGAGGAAAGTGGGTGGTGCGTCCCTACGGTGTTCGGCGGTGGTGGAACCCCCTTTAGCCGAGTGTGCAGGGGCAGAGGATGGACTGTGTTGTTTTTGTTTTTGGAAGGGGGGTCTGTGTGGGGTAAGGGGGTGACTTTGGCGGTTAGCTTCAGGCTAGGCTCCTAGCTAACCGGCTAACGGTTGGCTCAGCAGGCGGGACAGAGGCACGGCGGGTTTATATGTGTGTGTGTATATATATGTATATGTGTAACAGAACTGCTGAATTAAATCAAATGTTGAAAGTGGCGGGGTGTTTTGCTTAGTGATGGATATATTCAAATCACTCGGGTCAATAATGTTGTATGACATTGAGTTTTGTGTTCATGGCTGTTTCACGTCTTTAGCTAGGTGTTGTTTCAGTTATTTGATGCATAAAAGTGAAATGTCAAATGGTTATGCATCAAAATGTGATGCGTGATGTGTTTGACCCCCGCAGTCTGAGCTCCAGGCATGCGGAGCAGTGGAAAGTGGAAGGCCGAATTGTGGCGCTTCTTGGCGGGAGACGTGTTTGGGTTCCCCGCGGTCTGAGCTCCAGGCGTCGGAGCAGTTGCGCGGGCTTGAGGCCTGATTGCAGCATTTTAATTCACAGCTTGTAAATATCCTTACAAAAAGTATTAATTGAAGCAACTCAATAAATAAACAACACTATGATATAAAATTCATTTGGCAGGGTCTTGTGCGTGTAAGGTATTTTTTTTAACAATGTAATGCTACCCTCAGATGCCTGTAGCCCTGCTCACCAAAGACCCCCACCCTGAGAGGGTCGTAAAGCAATCTACAGCACTGGGGCCAAGAAGATAACACCTAGGACCAGGGCCACTTCTTATCTGTGGCCCTGTTCACCAAGGACTGAGTGCCCCCATCCTGTGAGGGTCATAAAACAATAAGATTGATTGACTTAAAAACGCACATTCAGGGATTTTGCCAAAAAGGTTTTTAATGTGTAATCACATGCTGCCGAGAGGAAGACCCGCCTCACACACTGGGAGGCCTATAAAAGCTGGAAAGACAAACATCTCAGGACTCTCTTCCTATCCTTTCCTGAGAGTCCGGTGCTCCATTGTTAACTTTACCTGTGATGAACTCATTAAACCCTTCTGACTTATATTTCAGTCTCTTTCTCCTCTTTGACGCTTGCATCAGAAACGAACATTTCTATCATGCGCTGCCTCCTCGGCTTTACAGGATTTCACAGCTCGTGCTTTTCTTACTCATGCGCGCTCCCGCGGCTGGAGTGACGGTATTTGCGTGTAACTTGAACAATGATAATCCCAAGATATTTGCCAAAATCTACTTTAATGCCATTAAACTGGTATGGCCTATCCATATATAACCAAATATTAAAATGATAACAACATGACTACATCTATCAATATAACCAAATATTAATATTAAAACAACATAAACTACATCTATCAATACAAACCAAAATATTAACATTAAAACAACATTAACTACATCTATCAATCTATTAATATGAAGCATTAGCTTATATATGACATTAGCTCTTATCGGTTGTAAGAACTCGTTTGGCAAGGCAAATTATGTTTCTATGTGATTAACATTAATCTACAACTTTATACTGGGGATGTTAATGGAGGAAATTCTCGTGTTATGGAGCCAGACAGCTTTTACTCCGAGACTGCGGGTCTTTCAGCGGGACGGCCGTCTAGCTGTGCCCGGGGATGGTAGCTCAGATGCAGAGAGGTTATTAGCGGCTGATGCGTCAGCGTTTTATTCCCTTATCAATAAACACACTTGTTAGACATATCATAATGTCTCTTTGTGATTTACATTTCATATACAATTTAAACTGGGGATATTAACGGAGAGGATCCCCATTTCATGGAGCCATATTGAGCTTGGAGGCGGTTAGCTTGTTAGCTTGTTAGCGGTAGATTCGTCAGCGTTGTAACTCTTTTATCAATTGAATGAACTCGTTAGACAGGGCAGTTATGTTTCTTGTGGGTCACATGTAGTATATAACTTAATCTGTGGATAATAAACTAGAAATTTCCGTGTTATGGAGCCAGATAGCTTTTGCTCCGGGGCTGCGGGTCTTTCAGCGGGGAGGCCGATAAGCTGTGTCCGGGGATAGGAGCTCAAACGCGGGTAGTTTGGTAGTGGCTGACACGTTAGCATTAGCTCTTATTGATTGAATGAAGTCGTTGGAAAGGGCAAATTATGTTTCTTGTGATTCACATGTAATGTATAACTTAAACTGTGGATGATAATGTAAATAAATTTCGTGTTATGGAGCCAGTTAGCTTTTGCTCCGGGGCTGTGGATCTTTCGGCCGGGCGGCCGCCAAGCTGGGTCCAGGGATGGGAGCTCGAAAGTGGATAGTTTGTTAGCAGCTGCTGCGTTAGCATTAGCTCGTGTCGGTTGAATAAACTCGTTAGACAGGGCAAATTATGTTTCTTGTGGTTTACATGTAATATACAACTTAATCTGTGGGTATAACGTAGAAAAATTCCGTGTTATGGAGCCAGATAGCTTTTACTCCGGGGCCGCAGGTCTTCGACGGGCGGCCGTGGAGCCGTGGCCGTGAATGTGAGCTCATAAGCGGATAGATTGTTAGCAGTTGACACGTTAGCTTTGCTCTCTATCAATTTAATGAACTCGTTAGACAGGGCAAATTATGTTTCTTGTGGTTCACATGTAATGTGCAACTCAATCTATGGGTGATTATGGAGAAAATTCCGTGTTTATTGAGCTAGATCGCTTGTGCTCCGGGCCGTGGGTCTTTTGCTGGGGCTTCAGTTGAGCTGTGTCCGGTAGACGTGAACTCGGAAGCGGATACATTGTTAGCGGCCAAGACGTCAGTGTTTTACTCTTATCAATATATAAACTCGCTAGACAAGGCAAATTGTGTTTCTTTTTGGTTCACATTAATATACTAATCAATCTGGGATAATAAAGGAGAAATCCCGTGTTGTGAAGCCAGATCGCTTTTGCTCCAAACTACGGAGCTTTTGGCGGGACATTGGCTGAGAGCTGTCCCGGCGAGGTGAACTCAGGGCGGATAGGTTATCGGGGGCTGGTGTGTTCTATGGATGACTCTTATTAACTTACTTAACTAGTTGGGCAAGGCAGATTATGTTGCTTATGGGTCATATTGAATATACAAGTAAGTGCTTTACCATTATACAGCAACTTTAATGCAAAGTGTGAGGCAGAATTATAAATCGTCACAAAGCTAATGTCATGCACTGTGTATTATAACTTGTGCAAATGTGCTAATATGACTGTAAATGTAATGTCTATGTTTGAAATATTGTTTGATTGTGAGAAATGACGCTGTCTTGTGGGCAATGTATGTTTATATTGTTCTTATCATTGTTATGCATTAACGCTTTATCTATTGAATATTATAATGAACTCGTTTAGCAAGGCTGTTATGTCAATTACCAAGGAACATTCGAGACATATGTTAACATACTGGGACTTATTGCATTATCAGACCAATAATCCCATGTGTGATATTCAGTGTTGGGAGTAACGGCGTTAAACTATAACGGCGTTACTAACTGCGTTACTTTTTCAGTAACGGAGTAATGTAACTAATTACTTTTCCTAGTGTCGTAACGCCGTTACCGTTACTGACAATAAAATGTAGCGCTTTTAATTGAGTTCACGCTGCTCTTCATCAGAGTCTCTCAGCCGAGGAGCTGCTGTTGTGTTTCTTTGGTGAAAGAGGAGGCTGGGGTGAGATAAAAGGCTCGTTTGAGATGAGGCGGGCGCAGATACGACGCTGTCAATCGGTGCGCGGTGCATGCCGGTTAGTTTTGTGTCCAAGATGCCACCGACTTGCTCTAACGTATGCGCCGGTAACGGGAAGTTTTTGAGCGAGGTGAGCGCAGCAGCTCTCCACCGACTGCGGCCGCCTGCATGGACTACAAACGCGTAATGCATGATGGGAAATGATGTCCTGTCCACACGTGCGTTCACAGCAGATTAGGTCCGAGTTGTGTTTTGATCAGAAACGTGACTGTGTTCTCTCCAAAGAGGAACAGGCTCAGATCAGAGGTGATTAATATTTGAATACTGGACAGAGAATTACAGTGTATGGCCAGAGAAGGCCTAAAGGTTTTGTCTTATTTTACATGATTTACATTTGAATGCCTTAGTTTTGCAAAACATAGTAATGAATCTTTTCAGTATTTTACTGAAAGCACTTTATTGTTATTGTTTATTTTAATGAAGAAAATACTTGAAGTTCAGTTGTCTGAAACTGTGTGACATGTTGATTTATTTGCACTTCAAATGAAATGTTTTATTTTTATTTTTTATTTTTGATACATTCTATAATTTACTTGAAAACAAATGCAATATAATTGCAATCTGTTAAAGTGAAATAAATGTTAAAGGTTCACATCTGTTGTGTTTTTATTGTTTTAACATAATAAGTAACGTGGAGTAAAGTAACGCAGAGTAGTTACTTTGCCTAGTAACTAGTTACTTCTCCCAAAAAGTAACTGAGTTACTAACTCAGTTACTTTTTGGGAGAAGTAACTTGTAACTATAACTAATTACATTTTTGAAGTAACTTGCCCAACACTGGTGATATTACTACGAGCCCTGGGTAAAATCTGAAACCTTTAAGAGCTCACAAAAGATGGGTGAAATGGGTCCACAGCCATTGCTCCTTTAACCCATACGATATCAATACATGCTGTGTGAAGGGAGAGGGCCCTCACCAATGAAAGTAAACAATCACAGTGAGACAAGTACTGGATCCACGGCCAGTAACCACAGAGTTAGAGACTAAGAGTGGTACTCACAGACACAGAGCCATCAACCAGTGCCCGAGTGTTAAGAGTTGGACCCAGGAATGGAGAGGGCCGACTGGGTTGTGATAGTCACAGAATTTGTTGCAAAGTTAGAATGACTACCAGATAAGATGAGTGAACTGGATCTGCGGCCAGTACCCTTATTAGCTTAATGAAAATATCTCGGGTAACAGTCTTAGCTATCATAAGCTAGACTCTGTTAGGATAACTACAATATCAGCGTTAATTACAATAATATACAACAATATCACAAGAAAATACAACAAGAATAACTACATTTATCAATAGTAACATTATCTAATAATTATAACAATATCAGCAGTAAATACAACAATATAACAATGAAATACAACAAGTATAACACCAATTATCAAATAGCAATAACAATATTAACATTAACTCATCGACGTTAAGTGCAACAATATACAATATTACAATACAATACAACAAGAATAACAACAAATTATCAATAGGAACAACAAATATCAAATAATAATAACAATATCAGTGAATTACAACAGCATCTACAAAAAAAAATAACAATACATCAACTAATAACATCAAAAGTACCTACTAAAATCAACTATATACAAATACAAACTATCAGCCACACTGCAGGTATAACACACATAAGGATTCATTTGTCTACTGTCAGTTTCTTGAAGGCCCTGCACAGTCTGATAGTCCCACCAAGGGCAGTTTTCACAAAGGCCTGTCTTACTTTTTTAATCCCTCGAGGGGTCAGCCCTATGTCGTCTAGGATGGCCTCGTTAGGCCTATGCCATTTTCCTCTTGCTCCCATGGGGAATCCTTGGGACGTGACCGTCTGGACCTGGAGCCACGCCTTCACCTCCTCCAGGTAGGGTCTATACTTCCGGGCCTTCCTCGCAGCGGCTTCGCCCAATGTGCCCGTATTCTGTTCAAAGCAAACGACCACGTCAATCACGTGAGCCAGGTCCCCCTTCTGTATTACGAGGTCCGGAACCCCTGTCGCCCCATCCACGGTTAGGCGGTGCTCCTTCCACACCCTCCAACCTTTCCCCTCATCCACGCTGGCGAGTCTCTGGCACACTTTATTATGGGTCATCATCCTATTTTCCCTTAAAACCGGATAATTTCCAATTATGTGTGCCAAAGATCCAGTTTCATATCCGCACAGACTACAGGGGGCGATTTGCAGGGTCGTTATGTGCCTCTTTGGATTAACTAAGGTGTTTGATCGGAGCTGGAGGGCAGTTATAAACTCCGAATCCGTCAGACCAGATTCAACAGGGTCCCTGCACCAAAAGTTGGAGATCTCGTCCTTCTTAAAATTAATCACCCCCTTTCCGTAGCTAATCTGTCCGGCCCACTTGGCAAATACCCGGTCCTTGATTGCCCTCGCCGATATGGAGCCTCGGTCTAGTTCATCAAGGTTTCCCTGCTTCACTCCCATTCTGACCTCTATGGGATTGGAGCTCTGGCCAGCGGAGGTTATTGTAGTGCTGGATCCCCGGTACGCGTCCAAGATGAGACTTACTGCCAGCTGACTCACCTGCCTCCTCCTCAGGGTCTCTCTTATAAGGCTGTGGGCCACCGTATCAAAAGCCCTCACCAGATCAACGAATACCACGGCCAGGTCCGTCTTATTCTTTTTGCTGTTCTTTATCAGGCCGTCAAGTACGATTATATTTTCTGATGCCCCCGGTCCTTCAATAAAGCCCCTCTGTCTAAGGTGTACTGGGCAGGCCTCCGTCAGCCTTTTGGCCACCAGATGGGAAAACAGGCGAAGAACGACAGAGCTAAGAGTTAACGGTCGCCAATTCTTAATTTTGGTACTATTGTCGCTCCTGGGCTTCTTAATCACGGTGGTTCGGCTGATCTTGAAGGCTCTAGGGATTGCCCTGCACGCTATCCACCTATTAAACATGGTCGCCATCTTTGTGCCCTTGGGGTCATACAAGGCGAGGTGGCACCTCCTTATACCATCAGGACCAGGGCTGCTGTTGGGCCTCATCCCTCCCAGTGTAGCTTGGACCTATAGATTGAAAGGATCTATTAGATACAATTTGGTACAAACATATCTGCCACAGACCTTGATGTAATGGTGAATAAATTAATAATTATTTTAATCAAATCACTAACTTGATGGCACCATATCCACAATAAAATAAATAAACAAAAGACTATAGCACTAAGGCTCAGATGCATTCACATAAATTAACAGCATGCACTAAAAATGATTACATATGTAACTTATCTACTTATCTGTAACATAAGCTTACTATTTTGCAGAACACACTACTACTTGGTAATTGCAAACACTGTAGCTCGTTTCATTGTGTCATATTGCTAGTTTAATGGTTCCCTTTGTACTTCTCCCATAACCTACTTCACATAATCCTCAGAGAAGCATGTATTAACATTATGTAAGTAAACTGGATTATCCTCTCTAAAAGATTTAGTAACTCTAGTAACTCTGTGGGTGTTTTGAAATGTTTCATAACTCTTGGACGTTCATACTGTTCACACTGTTTACCAGAAATGAACTTGGGACAAGGATGTTGGGAAATGTTTTGATAAATGAATGTCAAGGTGACCTTTTCGAGAGGAACCAGATGCCAGAGTGAGCTCAGATCCCATCTCACTCCCTTCTATGGTCAGAGTTAGGTCCGGTGTTAGAGTTGTACCAAATTACATCAGATGGGTGGACGGTCCAAGGAAGGGGTGGAACCTCGATTCAAGTAGATCTAATAAAAGTAATAGTCACACCCAAATCTGGGGCTTTTCTGGGGTTTCGGGTATCTTGGGCATCTTTAGATTCAGAGCCACTTGTTTCTCACTGAACTGGTCTGGGTTCTCTCAATTGGGTCTAGTGAATGAGACACCTAATCTGTATACTCAAGTAATTTCTGTTCGTACTCAAAACTTCAATAAATCTGTGGAACCTTATTTCTGGACTCGGCTTCTTTCGGGAGAAAGCACCCACATAAATTTTGGCGTCACGAACAGGATAGGAGAGGATTTTAAAAATCTGATGGCTCCCCAATCCAACATGGGGAACAGATTTCTAAGTTATTGTTGGCTATGCTGAAGCCTAAAGCATTAGCCATCATTAAGTGCCCCGCCCATCAAAAGGGATCCTCGTGGGTGACCAGGGGGAATAGAGCAGCGGACGAGGCAGCAAAAAAGGCTGCAGGGGCAGGAGAAGAAACTATCATGGTGTCACACGCAGTTGATATTGAGGACAAAATATCCCTAAAAGACCTGTCGTTGTTGCAGGAGGAGACGCCAGAAGCTGAAAAAGTGGTATGGGTGGGACTAATTAAGTCCGCACAACCAGTGGAAATTAAGCTGAAGCCAGGATGTCACTCGCCCTGGGTGCCACAGTACCCGCTGAAGCCGGAGGCTGAGGCTGGAATAGAGCCAATCATCAAAGGTCTAGAAAAAGCTGGAGTACTGGTGAGGGACCCCAATCCATGCAGTAACACACCAATTTTTCCGGTGAAAAAAGCGAACAAAAATAAGTACAGATTAGCTCATGATCTCCGGGCATTGAATGAGATCATAGAGGGGTGCATATCACAAGTACCAAACCCGCACACTTTGTTAACGAATGTGCCACCAGAGGCAAAATGGTTTACGGTGGTGGATCTGTGTTCTGCGTTTTTCAGTGTCCCCTTGAGCCCGAGAAGCAGTCATCTCCTGGCATTTACATACAAAAATGAATCATACAGATACATCCGATTGGCACAAGGCCTGAAACATAGTCCACACCTGTTTAACAAAGCATTAAAGGAGGACATGGCAGAGTTACCTAGCAAGATTTCTAGCACTGTAATACAATATGTGGATGACATTCTGTTGTGTGCACCTGACCTGGAGACGTGTCACCGAGATTCCATAACCTTGTTGACATTACTGGCAGAAAAAGGTCATAAAGCTTCTCTGGAGAAGTTGCAATATTGCAAACCAGAGGTTGAATATCTGGGCCGATTGATCAAAGAGGGGTCAAGGGCGTTGGCCCCAGCTCAATTAGAAACAATAACAAGAGCTCCAAAACCAATTACGGTGAAACAAATGCTGAAGTTTCTGGGGATAACGGGGTACAGTGCAGAATGGATCGACGGATACTCTGCCATGGTACAGCCACTGAGAGACATGATTAAAAAACAGGGAGCGAATAATTTAGGAGCTAAACTGGAGTGGACTCCAGAAGGCCACATGGCATTTGAAACGATCAAAAATTTATTACAGCAGGCACCAGCTTTGGCTCTTCCAGATTACGACAAACCTTTTCAATTGTTTGTGTCGTGTCGTCAAAATCATGCATGTGGGGTTTTAGCTCAGACAACAGGAGTTGGCCCGCATGCCCAACCTATCGCTTACTATTCTGTCGGACTCTCAGCGGTAGAATTGGGGCTGTCAGAATGTTATAGGGATCTGGCAGCGGCACACCTTATTTATGAAAAAGCGTCAGCAGTAACTATGGGTTACCCTGTGGAACTTCTGTCGCACCACAAACTGGTAAACTTAATTGAAAAAGGGAGATTTGTCTTAACGGCACAGAGACTTAACGATTACTATCCATTACTTGAATATCCGGATGTGACAATTAAGGTCTGTAAAGTGAAAAATCCAGCAGATCTTATACCTTTACCAGGTGAGGGAGAACCTCACGACTGTGTGGGAGAATCTGAGAAATATGCTAAACTACGGGCTGACCTGAGTGCGACGCCACTGCAGGAGAGTGAAATGACGCTGTTCGTGGATGGTTCCTGCTACAGGGAGGGAGACACACTTAGAGCAGGATATGCATTAGTGGAGGTCAAAGGTGAGGAGCTGACAGTGGTGAGAGAGCAACGGTGTAAGCAGCCATGCTCTGCGCATTTAGCGGAGCTCAAGGCGTTGACGGATGCCTGTGAGTATGCGGAAGGAAAGGTGGCGAACATTTACACAGATTCCGCATACGCCCATGGTGTGTGTCATCTCTTTGGTGCTGCTTGGAGGGGGAGAGGATTTAAAAAATCTGATGGCTCCCCAATCCAACATGGGGAACAGATTTCTAAGTTATTGTTGGCTATGCTGAAGCCTAAAGCATTAGCCATCATTAAGTGCCCCGCCCATCAAAAGGGATCCTCGTGGGTGACCAGGGGGAATAGAGCAGCGGACGAGGCAGCAAAAAAGGCTGCAGGGGCAGGAGAAGAAACTATCATGGTGTCACACGCAGTTGATATTGAGGACAAAATATCCCTAAAAGACCTGTCGTTGTTGCAGGAGGAGACGCCAGAAGCTGAAAAAGTGGTATGGGTTCAAAGAGGTGCATCAAAGGATGAGACAGGAGTCTGGAGAAATCACGAGGGGTTAGTTGTAGCACCTCTGGAGCTGTTATCACTAATGATAGGAGAGGCGCATGGCGTGAGTCATGAATCAAGAAGGGAGGTATTGCGAAAAATCAGACAATGGAATTTCTGGGCGCCAAATTTACAGCAACATATCGACAGTGTGCTAAGCCGGTGTGACACATGTCTAAAAAGTAACATCAGGAAAGGCGAATCCCCGCCCGCAGGACACATCCCAGCACCAGAAGGACCGTTTATGCATTTAGCCATGGATTTTGTAGACATGATTAGACCAGTACAGGGGAAAAGGTACATGCTGGTGATTGTGGACAGGTTCAGTAGATGGGTGGAGGCAGTGCCATCAAAACACAAAAATGCAGACACAGTAGTGAAGTTCCTGTGTAGAGAAGTTATACCTCGATTTGGTATCCCAAGTCGGATCAGCTCAGACAATGGTCGTGAGTTTGTGGACAAAGTAGTAAAATGTATCTTACAAAAACTGGGAGTTAAACAGAGACTCTCTTGTGTCTACGCGCCTTGGGCCAACGGAATGGTGGAAAGAGCGAATGGTGTGTTGAAAAATAAACTGTTAAAAATCTGCATGACCACAGGGTTAAATTGGGTGGAGGCCCTTCCACTGGCATTGATGGCATATAGAGCAAGTGCAAACAGAACGCTAAAATTGTCACCACATGAGGCTCTAACGGGGAGGGTTATGCCAACACCAGTGTATAAAACTACCAAGGGCCCACCGTTAGATATTTTGGTGAATGACTTAAAGGCGTATGTACGACAACTAACCAAAATCCATAGGAGCATCTCTGCTCGTGTGGCTTCTTTGTATTTGCAGGAAAAAGGAGACGAGGAGGAGAAACCCAAGGTGAAACCAGGGGATCTCGTGTACGTCAAGGTCTTCCGGAGGAAGTGGGACTGCCCACGGAGGGAAGGACCGTACGAGATTACCAGGGCCACATCGACCGCTGTACAAGTTAAAGGGTCAGACACTTGGTACCATTTAAATCACTGTGTGAAAGTCCCGTCGGATTTGATAGACTCTGGTGACGGGGAGGCTCAAGATGGTGCTGGATTCCAGGAAAAAGAATTTCTGGAAAAGGGGGGAGGTGATCTTGATGATCTTGATGTTTTTGACTCTCCTGTTAACAGTGCAGAGTGTGACGAGGAGCGAAAAGGAGAGACAGAGACGTAAAAGGGCGAGTGACGTTGTAACTCCAATAGACTGGCCCACCAGCGATAAATGGATGACCTCAGGAGAGATGGAAAATGTTGATCATCGATGGTCTGTGAGAATGTCAAAATATGAATGGTCTGACCGTGTCAGTTATTTCCAATTACAGGTGGTGAAGGGAGAAGATGTAAGACACCATCTGTGTGGATTCACGTGGAAGAAAGGATGGTTTGGGAGAATCAGTTTTAGTAAATGGGGACAATCTGTGTGTGTGATGCATGTGGTTGAAAGAAACTCTGAGTGGAGAGTGAAAGTGGGAATCTCAGAGTATCAACGGGGGAATGCAAAGCTGTATGTGGGATGGGTTGTGTATTATACAAATGATCCAGGTCAAGTGGCGGAGGAGAAATATTTTCCCTTGTACCATCCCACTCTGGCTCCGGGAGGGGCTTCCCCTCCTCTTACTGAACGAAAGGCTACAGTACCAGGAGTGACTTTAAAACCCGCACCAGATGGGGTGGCGACGAAACCAAATGCAATGACTACCCCCACCACGGCGGCAATTGGGACAACACGCACTCCCGTTCCAACTACGACTCCGACGACGACTCCCACTACCACGCCTATGACAACTACTCCGACTACCACAACCACGACTACTACCACTACGACTGCCCCACTACTACGACTAGCACCACGGTGACCACCCCAACGACAACTACTACTACAAGTGCCGTAACGACAAGTAAAATGACTACTGTACACATGGTGGCAGAACAAATGATACAGACTACAACTACAAAAAGAGTCAGGCGACAAATGTTGGAGGACAGTGTTGAGGGGGCAGAAAAGAGGGTAGCAACAGTAGAGGAAACACCTGTGATGGAAGCGAATGTGAGTGTAATTGAGTGGCTCCGGCGCTGGAAGGACATAGCTGGGGGGTTTGTGCAAAGAGTGAATGAAGTGGTTCAGACGGTGATGGAGGAGGAGCAGTGGGATGATGTGGACCAGTTGGAGGCGGAGACAGGATACAACAGTTGGTATAAATGGGTTAGATTTGTCAGTTATGCCAATAACAAGACAGACTGTTATGTATGTGCTAAGGCAAAGCCACATCATTTATTTGTGGTTAATTCTGTTTACAGTTGGAGAGAGTGTGCGGAGGAAGCAGTCAGTGCGCCGGTGACGGACAGGGACTGGTGTGGTGCAGAGTGTTTGATGTTGATGGCCAATCCCCAGTATGGTTCCATGGTTAGTTACTCGGATGCCGAGGGAGTTACCAGCCGTCTCAGGTGTGAGGGTTTGAAGGTAAGGATTAGTGAGAGAAGTGCGTTATTAGGCATGCCGGTGGGAATGGCATTGACCCCTGTAGGACAGTTTGAATGTTTTGAAAGAGTAGGCAGTCAGGAAGTGGGTAAAATTCCATTATCTCACTGTGAGTCTAATTGGAAGGTGGATGAGGATTGTACAAAAACTACATTGAAGAGGGCAGTACAGACTAAGGGAACGAGTTTAAGGTTTGTTTATGTCCCTTCCTGTCCCTATCACAATCAGACATTACCCTTAGCAGACTTTTATTGGTGGTGTGGTAAACGGAGAGTACTCTCAGTGCTTCCTTATGATTGGAAAGGACGCTGTGCCCGGGTCCAAATGGTCCAATCTCTCATTGTATTTGCATCGTTAAATGAACCAAAAAGACCAAAGGAGCAGGGGAGACAGAAACGGAGCTTTGATAGAGATGCAGGAGTTTATATAGATTCTATTGGCCAACCTAGAGGGATTCCCAATGAGTTTAAGGCCAGACATGAGGTGGCATCAGGGTTTGAGTCTATTCTGCCATGGATTACTGCAAATAAAAACATGGAGTGGATTAATTATATATATTATACTCAGCAGCGATTTATTAATTACTCAATTGGGGCTTTGGGTCTTTTGGGAGAACAGCTGGAGGCTACTTCCGCAGTCGCGTGGCAGAATCGACAGGTTTTGGATTGGATGCTCGCGGAAGTGCAGGGAGTATGCCGCGTAATCGGTCCGCATTGTTGTACGTATATCCCGGGCCACATGGCACCGGATGGGGCTTTTACAGAGGGTATGAACTCACTGAGGAATGTACAGGTGGAAGTTGCAGAGAATTCAGGAGTGGAGACACCAGGATGGATTCAGTGGCTGGAGGAAATGTTTGGAGACTGGAAGTCAGCACTGGTGAAGATAGCGTTGATGATTCTGGTTTGTATTGTGCTTATTAGTATGATTGTGTGCTGTTGTATTCCAGTAGTCAAGACCTTGGTTATTAAAGGAGTGCAGAAGCAGATAATGTTGAGTCCAGTTCGAGGCTATGGGTGATGATAATACTCTGAGGAAAGGTCTTGATTTGCCGTATAGGGACAGAGACAGTGTAGGGTCTAACGATGGCTAATTTCCGGATTGGAGGTCTGCTTATGTGCTGGTAACCTCTGAGCAGATCTCCCACCTAAGACCTCGCTCTCGACTGTGTGTAAAACACATGAGGTGAAGAAAGAAGACATCGTTCCAGAAATAAATAATTTAGGGCATGGACTCTGATATTCACTCACGTTCACTCACTCATCTTAATTAGGCCAGTCATTGTGATGTTTTTGCATGTAATTTTGAGTGTGGTTCCTTTAATTTGATTACACGGTTGTATTACATAAGTACATAATCAACACATCATTATGGGTGTCTCATTCAAGAGATTTCAGTGTACCTTCAATATTCTACAACGCAAAGTGCCAACATGATCTGCAACAGCTTACAGTCATTTATACTCGGTTATTACTCCATTACTCATAATTCAGTATCAGCATTTATTCATATGGTATACTTCTACTAAGGTGTAATGTCAGGACCTCTCATGCAACTGGAACGTGATGAAGGATGGACGACATCTGGCAGTGACTGCTCAAAAATTGAGAGTCGTGGAGGAATTTTTCCCTGATTGACATTGGGTTTTTTCGCCTCCACTGCATGTGGGGTCTCTATGACAGTCAACAGTTTGCTATGTTCACTTTTGATTATGTTGTGCACTGTACACTGTTTAAAGGGTCTTTTAGATCAGGCAGAGAATGCCTGAAAGGGGGGTTGTGTGGGTGTTTTGAAATGTTTCATAACTCTTGGACGTTCATACTGTTCACACTGTTTACCAGAAATGAACTTGGGACAAGGATGTTGGGAAATGTTTTGATAAATGAATGTCAAGGTGACCTTTTCGAGAGGAACCAGATGCCAGATCCCATCTCACTCCCTTCTATGGTCAGAGTTAGGTCCGGTGTTAGAGTTGTACCAAATTACATCAGATGGGTGGACGGTCCAAGGAAGGGGTGGAACCTCGATTCAAGTAGATCTAATAAAAGTAATAGTCACACCCAAATCTGGGGCTTTTCTGGGGTTTCGGGTATCTTGGGCATCTTTAGATTCAGAGCCACTTGTTTCTCACTGAACTGGTCTGGGTTCTCTCAATTGGGTCTAGTGAATGAGACACCTAATCTGTATACTCAAGTAATTTCTGTTCGTACTCAAAACTTCAATAAATCTGTGGAACCTTATTTCTGGACTCGGCTTCTTTCGGGAGAAAGCACCCACACAATATTGGACAAATACCTATGATACACTGACTAAATACAGTTATAATTTCCATGGTTATGTTACTATGTTTGATACAAATTGAAATTCTCTCTCTTTACGACTCTTAACAGCGTTATAATTTTCCTCCATGTGCCCTTAACATCATAACTATAATTATGCAATAATTCATCATAGTAAACATTGTAACTTGCTCTCCCAGCAACATGACTTCTCCAAACTTGATATCATCCAGGGTATTATCCCCTGGGTTTGGTCTTGGTTTACATTCCTTTCAAAGGAATTTAATGATCTAATCTATTGAATGATTCCAATAAGTGTTGTAATAATCATTAACATCCTCAACATGTTAGTTTTACCATGTATAATTAATTATAAAGACTTCTTATTTTCTTAGCATTGACGATAAGCTGTCCTAACAAACCAATAAATAAACTAACAAACAGACCTCTTTGGCAGTCACGGGGTCCCACAATGATGCGTTGTCGGCCGGCGGGAGGCGTCCAAAACCTCCCAAGGACTTCATGGGAGGGCCCTCCTTCCACATTCTCTCATAATAAGTGGCCGCCTCAGTTATTGGGATTGAGCACGATTCCGAACCCCCGTCTAGGACCACTTCGGCTGCCTTCTTTGGGTTAGTCCTCCACAACTGTTGTAGTCGGCGATATCTGGCCCGCCTTCCTCCCTTAAGGTAAGGTCGACTCTTCTGACAGGTACCCATCAGCCCCATCCCGCTCTTCACCCTCTTAATGAAGTCTATAGCCTCCCGGTTCACTTCCCTCTTCGTGGGCAGCCTCTCCATGCCACACCTCCCCATGAACAACCCTAGGTCGGAAATCGGCGCCTCCACTGACTCCGATTCCGCGCTGAGGAGCTGCTGCCCTCCTCAGTGACTCCTCCCCAGCACCGGCCAACTGACTACAATCCCCACCTGGAAGACCCGGCCCCTGTCTCAAGTCCGTCATGTACTGCTCCAGGTGGACCCTCAACCTGTGCTGTGACAGACCTCGTTGGCTCCGGAAAGTCTTAGTACAATGGGTACATGCCACTTATCGCCACCAGTACTTGATGAGGTGTGCGGGCCATCTTTGCCCCGCACACCGCCACATGGCCTGCTAAATTAGCAACCTTCTCGCAGGCTGTCCCACACCGCTTGCACAAGAGCAGCACCTTCCTGGCCATGTGGGTCTTCTTAAAATGCATAAGGGCCCTATTCAAGGTGAGCAATTGCCCCCCACAAATTGCGCATGGGGTAGGAGTCCACGGACTACGGAGGCCCACCCAGGTAGAAGGAGGGAGTTTATTTTTCTTAATTAGCTGAGGTCATCCTTCAGTCCATCCCAGTGTGGACATCAACACGACCGAGCTGTCCGCATTTCTAAGCTCATTAAAGAGTGCCCTCCTCACTCAGGGTACCGGTCCTCCCTGGTCCATCCTGCTTTGAATGGCCGAAGTCGTGTCGGGGCTGAACTTGCTGGGCAAGCTGCCTCCTGGTTGTAGCCTTCTCCATTTGCTCTCCTTTGGAGTCAAACCCACTAGGCTATTTTGCCTCTTCATTGTCTGGCTTCGCCTCCTGAGGGCAAGACAAACACCTTTAGTAGCTGAGATGAAACCACTCACTTCTTACTGAATTAATTGTTTCCATTACATTATTCACATTCTAGTAGTATGGAGGTTAAAATTTTAGCCTTAGATGGTAATTTTTAAGAGGGTGGCCTGTTAGCAGTAATGCACTAGCCTTTCTCTACATCAATCAATTAACCAGTTAAAGGATTCATTAGCTCATTCGGTTTATATTAATGTAAAACTTAACCTGGGATAGTTACTAATGATTTGGTAATGAAAAACCTTATTAACTAGTTTACTTTTATTCCAGGCTGGGGTCTTTCCGGGCAACAGTTGTGCTCCTTAGGCCGGTGGACCTCAACTCTGATGCTAATAGATTAGCGGCCAAGGCATCAGTTATTCTCAAACGTCAATGAATGGACGCCTTAAACACGGCGATCAGTCCCCTAGTGGTTGCATTAAGAAGTCATTCAGTCTAATTAAGAAAGAACTTACCGTCTTCTTTAGCCAGAACGCTTAAACTCACGACTATGGATCCTTTATTGTAGAGATCAGTATTCCGTGTCTGAAATGGGAGTTCAATGGCGGCAAAATATTATCAGCGGCGGCGTCAGCATAACTCGTTCTCAGGGCCGGCCCAGCCTATAAGCGAACTAAGCGGTCGCTTAGGGCCCTGAGGACTCAAGAGGGCACCCAATCTGGCAACCCCCCACAATATACATTGCATTTAGTACGCGCACCGTACGCGCTACTGACGCATCTCGGCTGTAGCGCAGTAAGCGCACTGTGTAGTGCACACATGATGTATTTGTATTGGCAATCTGGCAACCAACTGAATGACGCTACACCTGATCTTGCGATGATTGGCCAACTTTATTGTAAACGAGCACGAGTGTGGAATAAACAAATGCATAATATAACGGTGTTGTGCCCGACTGTTCCGAGTTTTCATCGTTTTCATCATGTCCAAACGAAGCTACCCGTCGGGTGCGGAGAAGCGTAAAAAGAAGAGAAGAAACATTAATCTAGAGGTAATGTTGAGTGAATCTTACAAAGAGGTTAATGCAATTAATGTGACAAGTTACGTTATCGTCATTTTAATTCACAATGTCACCACCCACCGCTATCTTGAGTATGTCAACATGCTATTAGCACTTAGCATAGCATCGCAGCGGCAGGTGTAGTAGCAGGCGGCGGGGCCCAGCCCAGGTCCAGCGTAAGGTGGTGTTGCTGTGTTTGTGACCGACCGCACAGCCTTCTTCTCAGTAGTGAAAGTGTCATTATGAAACATAACATTTTCATGATCGTGTTTCCTGCCTGTAAATTATGTGTGTGTGTAGGATATTGTTGTTAGCCAGTTAGCGGGAAATCTGCTGTTGTGCATCTCTTAACATTAAGGCGTGTGAATCAGCTCATTGTTGGACATAAGATATTTCCTCTGGTTCCTGGACTAAATGGCGCACTACACAGTTGCGCATGTGTCACAGTGAAGTCCCGCTCATTCTCCGCGCTCATTTTGTGACGTAGCTCACTGGTTTCAATTTCGTATTTATTTTTTTTAATTTGTAGCTTAATGTAATATGAACTTGATATACGCAAATAACATTTTGATTATTTTTTTAAAAATATAATTTTATAACGGAGAGAAGCGACTAGTGTTGATGACGTCATCAGGCGCAGACGCACACCCACGTGCCGCTCACCTGGCGGGTTTATTCTGAGCTCAGTGGCTCGTGCAGTTCAGTCATCCTCCGAAACGTGTTTAAAGCAAGAAATGTCTGGCCCAAAACGAAGGCTTAGAAGTACACTGTTGACCAAAGAGATGGAAATCCAGGAAAACATCGATGACAGTGCTTCCAGGAGTAAGTGCTTTTTTTTTTTTAAATAGTTTTCTGACGCACGCGGTCCAAAGTTAGTGCACTTCTTAAGCTGTTTTCTCCAACATGTCCAACGAAATAATGTAATATATAGACCGTGCATGGCCTATCCACATAAAAACAGTCGAGCTGATGTCACAGCCAACTGCTGCTTGAAACTGTCTTCTTACCCGACCCTGTATTTGACCCGGTTAAGACAGCGTGCAGCCATAATAAGTTGCGTAAAAGCGCTTAAATTAATTTTGCACAACTTTAGAATTTCATCAAAAGAGCGCACAATTGAACATCCATCCATCCATCTATCCATCTATCTATCATAGATTTTTGGTCTTAAAAAAAAAATACTAGTTCGTAAAGGTTAAGAAATGTTGGAGAAAACAATATTTACTCAGGAATTGGAAATAAATGTGTTGCATGTAGAGTAATTTAGCTTTTTACTAATTTATTTATATGTTTTAGGTTTGTCAGTTGCCCCAACAGCATCATTAACAAACCAAAAACAATTGAAAAAACTGAAAATGTTGGAAATGAAAGTGGACTTTCAAAATGAGAAAATTAAGGAGTTGACGAAGGACAATGACTTCTTAAAAGAACAACTGGCAGCAGGTTATCTCCTTGCATTTTTAAAAATGTCCATAATCATTCAAGAATATCTGAGAGTCATCTGAAAATGATGGTCAATGTTAATTTGTATTTGTTTACATTACAGCTCTGAGGAAAACTGACCCTGGTTCCAGCTCCACTACCACAGTCAGTTTTCTGATTAAGCAAATGACACTTCTGACACAAGCAGAAAGTAATGCAATATCATCAGAAAACGATACTGAGAATTCATCAGCTGATGAAAAAAAGAAGAAAAGAAGGATGAAGAAGAGAAGAGCCAAGTCACTGTCACTGAAATTGGATTGTCAGAGAGGTAAGATTTTACTTTATATTTACTTTATTTAACCATGTCACTTCTGAGCCAAGGCAGGGTTGGACATTAGGCATTTGTGGCATTTCTCTACTGTGCAATCTTCCAAACAACCAAATCCAGATGACCATGATGGCTTTAAATTGAGGTTAAATACAAATTTTATTGACCCCTTTTCCTATGCATACCAACATACTGAACTCTAAATAATCTATCCATGCCATAGTTAGACCTGCTGTACCCTATAAAATCTATTTGGCCTCATTACACATTATTCTAATGACATTTATGCGATGTCTTCATCACTTTACGTGTATAAACATGGTTCCCTGCTATTTTTGCCCTGACAATTGTGAAACATGCTTTTGAAATCATCCAATGAATAATTAGGATGTTAGAATGTGGGTAAATGAGATTTGAGTGTAGAACACTGCTATTTTAAATATTTTATCTTTACCCTTTCCATTTTGTTATTTACAGTTCAAAGTCCAAGACAAGTGGTGGCCAGATACCAGAAAAGTTTGAAGATATTCAAGCGAGGTGGCACCATGGCTCGGGCCTTCTAAAACTATGGGGTGGACTGTAATACAGTTGTCATCACTGCTCCAATTGCTGAACTGTACATAGGCGCTCCAGAAAAGTACAAACAAATGATGCAGACTTACAGTAGTGCTGTGAAGCTGTCAGTGTTCGTAGCACAGTGTGCACTGGCTATTTCTGAAGATGCTGAGGTAGAGCAAAAGGTCAAAACTCTGAAAGATTCAGGGAAGCTAATTCCTTTTAAAACTAAACAGTAGAATATATTAATTCTTAAAAAATGTACATTGTGTAAAGTTTTAAAAGAGCATTATGTTAAGGTAAACATTTTTAGAAAACAATTTATAAGGTTCTCTGGCCTGTACAATCAGTCTATTTTTTTTATTTTTTTTATGTGACCTCAAAACTGTAAAGGCACATTTATTGATAAGTTGGAGGTTTTTTTTTTTTAAACATTTGATTGCCAGATTTTTGTTTTTAATCAAAGTTCTTTGAGACCTTTTAAAAGAAGAGTTCACAAACAGAATCCTGCTTGAATGTGTTCATAATAAGATGTTTAGCAGACAAAACGGATTTTGATTGTTTGTAAATGTTCTGAAAAAAAATAATACACATCCAGATGTTTTATATCCATGTTTCTTGCTTTTTTAAGTATAGTTGATTCCCACTTCTGTTGAAGTTAAAATTCATGGGGAAATGGGTCATGGCACTCTGGGCTTAGATAATGTCAAGCATTTGTTAAGGTACTATACTAAAGTTAAAAGAGTCTTCACTTTAGAAGGGTTTACGAAAAGGTATTAGCTACTGGTTGAATTAATCATGAACTAATGGTGTTATTCAAACATTTCTTAATAATTATCACAGGCCTAAATAATGTGAAAATTCTATTATTGTTTCTCTGGAATTTGGCCAACCTCAACAAATGCTTAATAAAGCATAATTAGTCTTCACTTTAGAAAAGCTCTCAAAAAGACTTATTTAACCAGTAATAGCTGCCTGAATTATCATTGCATTGCCGGATTAGTAAATCATTCTCTCATAGCTTACTAATCATTAACAAGCATTTGAGTTGATACTTAAATATGCATTTACAAATACACACACAAATGGTTAGTTAAGGATTAACTAATTGTGAAATAAGTATGAGTAACTATACATAACACAAGTCAATCAATTGCTAATTAAGTGTTTATTAAGGTTATAATTAAGTAGTTATTAAGCCTGAATCACTATAAATTAAGTGTTTGTTCATTATTAATTAAGTCTTTGTTCATGCTTTATTAAGGCTAAATAGGGTGTAGTTATTATAAAGTGTTACCAAATTGTGAAAAATCCACAATACATATCAACTTAATTCTTGCTGTGCAAAGTAGGGCTTGGGGACTTGTATAACATACATTTTAAAGTTTGGGTTTATCACCTTGCAAACTAAAGTTATAGGCGTTTTCATCTTTTATTGATGCATTCGCATTTTCAGGCGCTGAAAAGCTCATTTTCACCAACTTCACAGTACTCTGATATAAGTGATCAGAACTGTGCTTTCATACATTGTGGGTGCTTCTCAAGTAAAAATGTATATAATCCAGGAGCAAACTCAATCATAACTTAGTTGGATTGTGCAGGGCACTCATATGACTTTAGGCGGAATTCAATGCAATTTCCCATAGGCACCCTGAACTTGAAAAGTGAAATTGTGAAAAATCCACAATACATATCAACTTAAATCTTGCTGTGCAAAGTAGGCCCTGGGGACTTGTACAACATACATTTTAAAGTTTGGGTTTATCACCTTGGAAACTAAAGTTATAGGCGTTTTCATCTTTTATTGATGCATTCGCATTTTCAGGCGCTAAAAAGCTCATTTTCATCAACTTCACAGTACTCTGATATAAGTGATCAGAACTGTGCTTTCATATATTGTGGGTGCTTCTCAAGTAAAAATGAGTATAATCCAGCAGCAAACTCAGTCATAAAGAAATTGGTTTGTGCAGGGCCCTCATATGACTTTAGGCGGAATTCAATGCAATTTCCCATAGGCACACTGAACTTGAAAAGTGAAATTGTGAAAAATCCACAATACATATCACCTTAATTCTTGCTGTGCAAAGCAGGGCTTAGGGACTTTGGGTTTATCACCTTGTAAAATAAAGTTATAGGCGTTTTCATCTTTTATTGATGCATTCGCATTTTCAGGCGCTGGACAGCTCATTTTCACCAACTTCACAGTAATCTGATATAAGTTATCAGAACTGTGCTTTCATACATTGTGGGTGCTTCTCAAGTAAAAATGAATAGAATCCAGCAGCAAACTCAGTCATATCGAAATTGGTTTGTGCAGGGCCCTCATATGACTTTAGGCGGAATTCAATGCAATTTCCCATAGGCACCCTGAACTTGAAAAGTGAAATTGTGACAAATCCACAATACATATCAACTTAATTCTTGCTGTGCAAAGTAGGGCCCGGGGACTTGTACAACATACATTTTAAAGTTTGGGTTTATCACCTTGCAAACTAAAGTTATAGGCGTTTTCATCTTTTATTGATGCATTCGCATTTTCAGGCGCTGAAAAGCTCATTTTCACCAACTTCACAGTACTCTGATATAAGTGATCAGAACTGTGCTTTCATACATTGTGGGTGCTTCTCAAGTAAAAATGAATAGAATCCAGCAGCAAACTCACTCATAAGTAAGTTGGTTTGTGAAGGGCACTCATATATGACTTTAGGCGGAATTCAATGCAATTTCCCATAGGCACCCTGAACTTGAAAAGTGAAATTGTGAAAAATCCACAATACATATCAACTTAATTCTTGCTGTGCAAAGTAGTGCCCGGGGACTTGTACAACATACATTTTAAAGTTTGGGTTTATCACCTTGCAAACTAAAGTTATAGGCGTTCTCATCTTGTATTGATGCATTCGCATTTTCAGGCGCTGAAAAGCTCATTTTCACCAACTTCACAGTACTCTGATATAAGTGATCAGAACTGTGCTTTCATACATTGTGGGTGCTTCTCAAGTAAAAATGAGTAGAATCCAGCAGTAAACTTACTCATAAGTAAGTTGAATTGTGAAGGGCACTCATATGACTTTAGGCGGAATTCAATGCAATTTCCCATAGGCACCCTGAACTTGAAAAGTGAAATTGTGAAAAATCCACAATACATATCAACTTAATTCTTGCTGTGCAAAGTAGGGCCTGGGGACTTGTACAACATACATTTTAAAGTTTGGGTTTATCACCTTGCAAACTAAAGTTATAGGCATTTTCATCTTTTATTGATGCATTCGCATTTTCAGGCGCTGAAAAGCTCATTTTCACCAACATCACAGGACTCTGATATAAGTGATCAGAACTGTGCTTTCATACATTGTGGGTGCTTCTCAAGTAAAAATGAGTATAATCCAGCTGCAAACTCACTCATAAGTAAGTTGGTTTGTGAAGGGCACTCATATGACTTTAGGCGGAATTCAATGCAATTTCCCATAGGCACCCTGAACTTGAAAAGTGAAATTGTGAAAAATCCACAATACATATCAACGTAAATCTTGCTGTGCAAAGTAGGGCCTGGGGACTTGTACAACATACATTTTAAAGTTTGGGTTTATCACCTTGCAAACTAAAGTTATAGGCGTTTTCATCTTTTATTGATGCATTCGCATTTTCAGGCGCTGAAAAGCTCATTTTCACCAACATCACAGTACTCTGATATAAGTGATCAGAACTGTGCTTTCATACATTGTGGGTGCTTCTCAAGTAAAAATGTATATAATCCAGGAGCAAACTCAATCATAACTTAGTTGGATTGTGCAGGGCACTCATATGACTTTAGGCGGAAATCAGTGCAATTTCCCATAGGCACCCTGAACTTGAAAAGTGAAATTGTGAAAAATCCACAATACATATCAACTTAAATCTTGCTGTGCAAAGTAGGCCCTGGGGACTTGTACAACATACATTTTAAAGTTTGGGTTTATCACCTTGGAAACTAAAGTTATAGGCGTTTTCATCTTTTATTGATGCATTCGCATTTTCAGGCGCTAAAAAGCTCATTTTCATCAACTTCACAGTACTCTGATATAAGTGATCAGAACTGTGCTTTCATATATTGTGGGTGCTTCTCAAGTAAAAATGAGTATAATCCAGCAGCAAACTCAGTCATAAAGAAATTGGTTTGTGCAGGGCCCTCATATGACTTTAGGCGGAATTCAATGCAATTTCCCATAGGCACACTGAACTTGAAAAGTGAAATTGTGAAAAATCCACAATACATATCAACTTAATTCTTGCTGTGCAAAGCAGGGCTTAGGGACTTTGGGTTTATCACCTTGTAAAATAAAGTTTTAGGCGTTTTCATGTTTTATTGATGCATTCGCATTTTCAGGCGCTGGACAGCTCATTTTCACCAACTTCACAGTAATCTGATATAAGTTATCAGAACTGTGCTTTCATACATTGTGGGTGCTTCTCAAGTAAAAATGAATAGAATCCAGCAGCAAACTCAGTCATATCGAAATTGGTTTGTGCAGGGCCCTCATATGACTTTAGGCGCAATTCAATGCAATTTCCCTTAGGCACCCTGAACTTGAAAAGTGAAATTGTGAAAAATCCACAATACATAACTTAATTCTTGCTGTGCAAAGTAGGGCCTGGGGACTTGTACAACATACATGATAGGTTCACAACCTATATTACCTATATTAGAGTTCAAAAGAGAAGAGAAGACAAGAGAGATTATTTTGTCTCAATATTGAGGAGAAAGAGCGGAGAGGCAAAAAACCCCAGTTACAAACCACCACCCTTTCTGGGGCCCAGACCGCCTTTCACCTCTTTTATTAAAGTTAGGAAACCCTAGTTACATACACATCTGAAGGGGGGGGGGGGGGGGGGGGAGCATATACTTTGCAAGCAGTGTATAAACATTTGTGGAAATTCACAGAGAAATATATTCTGTTTTTGAGTTCCACAAGGTCAGTCTTTCCCTTCGCACAAAACACTGTTTCTGTTTCAGTTTCACAGTGACCTTCTTCCCGTGGGATCCTGCACTCTCACAAGACATTTTCTGCAAGACTCAAGAACAAACATTAGTGCAGATTACATAGTTTACATAGTTGAATATAATGATTATAATAAAGAGTGAACATTACCTTTAAATGAACAGTGAGATAACATAATATACTTGAATATATATTTTGAATCCATCAATACATTTTAAAGTTTGGGTTATCACCTTGCAAACTAAAGTTATAGGCGTTTTCATCTTTTATTGATGCATTCGCATTTTCAGGCGCTGAAAAGCTCATTTTTACCAACATCACTGTACTCTGATATAAGTGATCAGAACTGTGCTTTCATACATTGTGGGTGCTTCTCGAGTAAAAATGAATAGAATCCAGCAGCAAACTCACTCATAAGTAAGTTGGTTTGTGAAGGGCACTCATATGACTTTAGGCGGAATTCAATGCAATTTCCCATAGGCACCCTGAACTTGAAAAGTGAAATTGTGAAAAATCCACAATACATATCAACTTAATTCTTGCTGTGCAACGTAGGGCCTGGGGACTTGTACAACATACATTTTAAAGTTTGGGTTTATCACCTTGCAAACTAAAGTTATAGGCAATTTCATCTTTTATTGATGCATTCGCATTTTCAGGCGCTGAAAAGCTCATTTTCACCAACATCACAGGACTCTGATATAAGTGATCAGAACTGTGCTTTCATACATTGTGGGTGCTTCTCAAGTAAAAATGAGTATAATCCAGCAGCAAACTGTAAGTTGGTTTGTGAAGGGCACTCATATGACTTTAGGCGGAATTCAATGCAATTTCCCATAGGCACCCTGAACTTGAAAAGTGAAATTGTGAAAAATCCACAATACATATCAACTTAATTCTTGCTGTGCAAAGTAGGGCCTGGGGACTTGTACAACATACATTTTAAAGTTTGGGTTTATCACCTTGCAAACTAAAGTTATAGGCGTTTTCATCTTTTATTGATGCATTCGCATTTTCAGCGCCTGAAAAGCTCATTTTCACCAACTTCACAGTACTCTGATATAAGTGATCAGAACTATGCTTTCATACATTGTGGGTGCTTCTCAAGTAAAAATGAGTAGAATCCAGCAGCAAACTCACTCATAAGTAAGTTGGTTTGTGAAGGGCACTCATATGACTTTAGGCGGAATTCAATGCAATTTCCCATAGGCACCCTGAACTTGAAAAGTGAAATTGTGAAAAATCCACAATACATATCAACTTAATTCTTGCTGTGCAAAGTAGGGCCTGGGGACTTGTACAACATACATTTTAAAGTTTGGGTTTATCACCTTGCAAACTAAAGTTATAGGCGTTTTCATCTTTTATTGATGCTTTCGCATTTTCAGGCGCTGAAAAGCTCATTTTCGCCAACATCACAGTACTCTGATATAAGTGATCAGAACTGTGCTTTCATACATTGTGGGTGCTTCTCAAGTAAAAATGAGTATAATCCAGCAGCAAACTCACTCATAAGTAAGTTGGTTTGTGAAGGGCACTCATATGACTTTAGGCGGAATTCAATGCAATTTCCCATAGGCACCCTGAACTTGAAAAGTGAAATTGTGAAAAATCCACAATACATATCAACTTAATTCTTGCTGTGCAAAGTAGGGCCTGGGGACTTGTACAACATACATTTTAAAGTTTGGGTTTATCACCTTGCAAACTAAAGTTATAGGCGTTTTCATCTTTTATTGATGCATTCGCATTTTCAGGCGCTGAAAAGCTCATTTTCACCAACATCACAGTACTCTGATATAAGTGATCAGAACTGTGCTTTCATACATTGTGGGTGCTTCTCAAGTAAAAATGAGTATAATCCAGCAGCAAACTCACTCATAAGTAAGTTGGTTTGTGAAGGGCACTCATATGACTTTAGGCGGAATTCAATGCAATTTCCCATAGGCACCCTGAACTTGAAAAGTGAAATTGTGAAAAATCCACAATACATATCAACTTAATTCTTGCTGTGCAAAGTAGGGCCTGGGGACTTGTACAACATACATTTTAAAGTTTGGGTTTATCACCTTGCAAACTAAAGTTATAGGCGTTTTCATCTTTTATTGATGCATTCGCATTTTCAGCGCCTGAAAAGCTCATTTTCACCAACTTCACAGTACTCTGATATAAGTGATCAGAACTGTGCTTTCATACATTGTGGGTGCTTCTCAAGTAAAAATGAGTAGAATCCAGCAGTAAACTCACTCATAAGTAAGTTGTTTTTTTAAAGGGCACTCATATGACTTTAGGCGGAATTCAATGCAATTTCCCATAGGCACCCTGAACTTGAAAAGTGAAATTGTGAAAAATCCACAATACATATCAACTTAATTCTTGCTGTGCAAAGTAGGGCCTGGGGACTTGTACAACATACATTTTAAAGTTTGGGTTTATCACCTTGCAAACTAAAGTTATAGGCGTTTTCATCTTTTATTGATGCATTCGCATTTTCAGGGGCTGAAAAGCTCATTTTCACCAACTTCACAGTACTCTGATATAAGTGATCAGAACTGTGCTTTCATACATTGTGGGTGCTTCTCAAGTAAAAATGAGTAGAATCCAGCAGTAAACTCACTCATAAGTAAGTTGATTTGTGAAGGGCACTCATATGACTTTAGGCGGAATTCAATGCAATTTCCCATAGGCACCCTGAACTTGAAAAGTGAAATTGTGAAAAATCCACAATACATATCAACTTAATTCTTGCTGTGCAAAGTAGGGCCTGGGGACTTGTACAACATACATTTTAAAGTTTGGGTTTATCACCTTGCAAACTAAAGTTATAGGCGTTTTCATCTTTTATTGATGCATTCGCATTTTCAGGCGCTGAAAAGCTCATTTTCACCAACATCACAGTACTCTGATATAAGTGATCAGAACTGTGCTTTCATACATTGTGGGTGCTTCTCAAGTAAAAATGAGTATAATCCAGCAGCAAACTCACTCATAAGTAAATTGGTTTGTGAAGGGCACTCATATGACTTTAGGCGGAATTCAATGCAATTTCCCCATAGGCACCCTGAACTTGAAAAGTGAAATTGTGAAAAATCCACAATACATATCAACTTAATTCTTGCTGTGCAAAGTAGGGCATGGGGACTTGTACAACATACATTTTAAAGTTTGGGTTTATCACCTTGCAAACTAAAGTTATAGGCGTTTTCATCTTTTATTGATGCATTCGCATTTTCAGGCGCTGAAAAGCTCATTTTCACCAACTTCACAGTACTCTGATATAAGTGATCAGAACTGTGCTTTCATACATTGTGGGTGCTTCTCAAGTAAAAATGAAGTAGAATCCAGCAGCAAACTCACTCATAAGTAAGTTGGTTTGTGAAGGGCACTCATATGACTTTAGGCGGAATTCAATGCAATTTCCCATAGGCACCCTGAACTTGAAAAGTGAAATTGTGAAAAATCCACAATACATATCAACTTAATTCTTGCTGTGCAAAGTAGGGCCTGGGGACTTGTACAACATACATTTTAAAGTTTGGGTTTATCACCTTGCAAACTAAAGTTATAGGCGTTTCATCTTTTATTGATGCATTCGCATTTTCAGGCGCTGAAAAGCTCATTTTTACCAACATCACTGTACTCTGATATAAGTGATCAGAACTGTGCTTTCATACATTGTGGGTGCTTCTCAAGTAAAAATGAGTATAATCCAGCAGCAAACTCACTCATAAGTAAGTTGGTTTGTGAAGGGCACTCATATGACTTTAGGCGGAATTCAATGCAATTTCCCATAGGCACCCTGAACTTGAAAAGTGAAATTGTGAAAAATCCACAATACATATCAACTTAATTCTTGCTGTGCAAAGTAGGGCCTGGGGACTTGTACAACATACATTTTAAAGTTTGGGTTTATCACCTTGCAAACTAAAGTTATAGGCGTTTTCATCTTTTATTGATGCATTCGCATTTTCAGGCGCTGAAAAGCTCATTTTCACCAACATCACATGTACTCTGATATAAGTGATCAGAACTGTGCTTTCATACATTGTGGGTGCTTCTCAAGTAAAAATGAGTATAATCCAGCAGCAAACTCACTCATAAGTAAGTTGGTTTGTGAAGGGCACTCATATGACTTTAGGCGGAATTCAATGCAATTTCCCATAGGCACCCTGAACTTGAAAAGTGAAATTGTGAAAAATCCACAATACATATCAACTTAATTCTTGCTGTGCAAAGTAGGGCCTGGGGACTTGTACAACATACATTTTAAAGTTTGGGTTTATCACCTTGCAAACTAAAGTTATAGGCGTTTTCATCTTTTATTGATGCATTCGCATTTTCAGGCGCTGAAAAGCTCATTTTACCAACATCACTGTACTCTGATATAAGTGATCAGAACTGTGCTTTCATACATTGTGGGTGCTTCTCGAGTAAAAATGAATAGAATCCAGCAGCAAACTCACTCATAAGTAAGTTGGTTTGTGAAGGGCACTCATATGACTTTAGGCGGAATTCAATGCAATTTCCCATAGGCACCCTGAACTTGAAAAGTGAAATTGTGAAAAATCCACAATACATATCAACTTAATTCTTGCTGTGCAAAGTAGGGCCTGGGGACTTGTACAACATACATTTTAAAGTTTGGGTTTATCACCTTGCAAACTAAAGTTATAGGCGTTTTCATCTTTTATTGATGCATTCGCATTTTCAGGCGCTGAAAAGCTCATTTTTACCAACATCACTGTACTCTGATATAAGTGATCAGAACTGTGCTTTCATACATTGTGGGTGCTTCTCGAGTAAAAATGAGTAGAATCCAGCAGCAAACTCACTCATAAGTAAGTTGGTTTGTGAAGGGCACTCATATGACTTTAGGCGGAATTCAATGCAATTTCCCATAGGCACCCTGAACTTGAAAAGTGAAATTGTGAAAAATCCACAATACATATCAACTTAATTCTTGCTGTGCAAAGTAGGGCCTGGGGACTTGTACAACATACATTTTAAAGTTTGGGTTTATCACCTTGCAAACTAAAGTTATAGGCGTTTTCATCTTTTATTGATGCATTCGCATTTTCAGGCGCTGAAAAGCTCATTTTTACCAACATCACTGTACTCTGATATAAGTGATCAGAACTGTGCTTTCATACATTGTGGGTGCTTCTCGAGTAAAAATGAGTATAATCCAGCAGCAAACTCACTCATAAGTAAGTTGGTTTGTGAAGGGCACTCATATGACTTTAGGCGGAATTCAATGCAATTTCCCATAGGCACCCTGAACTTGAAAAGTGAAATTGTGAAAAATCCACAATACATATCAACTTAATTCTTGCTGTGCAAAGTAGGGCCTGGGGACTTGTACAACATACATTTTAAAGTTTGGGTTTATCACCTTGCAAACTAAAGTTATAGGCGTTTTCATCTTTTATTGATGCATTCGCATTTTCAGGCGCTGAAAAGCTCATTTTTACCAACATCACTGTACTCTGATATAAGTGATCAGAACTGTGCTTTCATACATTGTGGGTGCTTCTCGAGTAAAAATGAATAGAATCCAGCAGCAAACTCACTCATAAGTAAGTTGGTTTGTGAAGGGCACTCATATGACTTTAGGCGGAATTCAATGCAATTTCCCATAGGCACCCTGAACTTGAAAAGTGAAATTGTGAAAAATCCACAATACATATCAACTTAATTCTTGCTGTGCAAAGTAGGGCCTGGGGACTTGTACAACATACATTTTAAAGTTTGGGTTTATCACCTTGCAAACTAAAGTTATAGGCGTTTTCATCTTTTATTGATGCATTCGCATTTTCAGGCGCTGAAAAGCTCATTTTTACCAACATCACTGTACTCTGATATAAGTGATCAGAACTGTGCTTTCATACATTGTGGGTGCTTCTCGAGTAAAAATGAATAGAATCCAGCAGCAAACTCACTCATAAGTAAGTTGGTTTGTGAAGGGCACTCATATGACTTTAGGCGGAATTCAATGCAATTTCCCATAGGCACCCTGAACTTGAAAAGTGAAATTGTGAAAAATCCACAATACATATCAACTTAATTCTTGCTGTGCAAAGTAGGGCCTGGGGACTTGTACAACATACATTTTAAAGTTTGGGTTTATCACCTTGCAAACTAAAGTTATAGGCGTTTTCATCTTTTATTGATGCATTCGCATTTTCAGGCGCTGAAAAGCTCATTTTTACCAACATCACTGTACTCTGATATAAGTGATCAGAACTGTGCTTTCATACATTGTGGGTGCTTCTCGAGTAAAAATGAATTAGAATCCAGCAGCAAACTCACTCATAAGTAAGTTGGTTTGTGAAGGGCACTCATATGACTTTAGGCGGAATTCAATGCAATTTCCCATAGGCACCCTGAACTTGAAAAGTGAAATTGTGAAAAATCCACAATACATATCAACTTAATTCTTGCTGTGCAAAGTAGGGCCTGGGGACTTGTACAACATACATTTTAAAGTTTGGGTTTATCACCTTGCAAACTAAAGTTATAGGCGTTTTCATCTTTTATTGATGCATTCGCATTTTCAGGCGCTGAAAAGCTCATTTTTACCAACATCACTGTACTCTGATATAAGTGATCAGAACTGTGCTTTCATACATTGTGGGTGCTTCTCGAGTAAAAATGAGTATAATCCAGCAGCAAACTCACTCATAAGTAAGTTGGTTTGTGAAGGGCACTCATATGACTTTAGGCGGAATTCAATGCAATTTCCCATAGGCACCCTGAACTTGAAAAGTGAAATTGTGAAAAATCCACAATACATATCAACTTAATTCTTGCTGTGCAAAGTAGGGCCTGGGGACTTGTACAACATACATTTTAAAGTTTGGGTTTATCACCTTGCAAACTAAAGTTATAGGCGTTTTCATCTTTTATTGATGCATTCGCATTTTCAGGCGCTGAAAAGCTCATTTTTACCAACATCACTGTACTCTGATATAAGTGATCAGAACTGTGCTTTCATACATTGTGGGTGCTTCTCGAGTAAAAATGAGTATAATCCAGCAGCAAACTCACTCATAAGTAAGTTGGTTTGTGAAGGGCACTCATATGACTTTAGGCGGAATTCAATGCAATTTCCCATAGGCACCCTGAACTTGAAAAGTGAAATTGTGAAAAATCCACAATACATATCAACTTAATTCTTGCTGTGCAAAGTAGGGCCTGGGGACTTGTACAACATACATTTTAAAGTTTGGGTTTATCACCTTGCAAACTAAAGTTATAGGCGTTTTCATCTTTTATTGATGCATTCGCATTTTCAGGCGCTGAAAAGCTCATTTTTACCAACATCACTGTACTCTGATATAAGTGATCAGAACTGTGCTTTCATACATTGTGGGTGCTTCTCGAGTAAAAATGAGTAGAATCCAGCAGCAAACTCACTCATAAGTAAGTTGGTTTGTGAAGGGCACTCATATGACTTTAGGCGGAATTCAATGCAATTTCCCATAGGCACCCTGAACTTGAAAAGTGAAATTGTGAAAAATCCACAATACATATCAACTTAATTCTTGCTGTGCAAAGTAGGGCCTGGGGACTTGTACAACATACATTTTAAAGTTTGGGTTTATCACCTTGCAAACTAAAGTTATAGGCGTTTTCATCTTTTATTGATGCATTCGCATTTTCAGGCGCTGAAAAGCTCATTTTTACCAACATCACTGTACTCTGATATAAGTGATCAGAACTGTGCTTTCATACATTGTGGGTGCTTCTCGAGTAAAAATGAGTATAATCCAGCAGCAAACTCACTCATAAGTAAGTTGGTTTGTGAAGGGCACTCATATGACTTTAGGCGGAATTCAATGCAATTTCCCATAGGCACCCTGAACTTGAAAAGTGAAATTGTGAAAAATCCACAATACATATCAACTTAATTCTTGCTGTGCAAAGTAGGGCCTGGGGACTTGTACAACATACATTTTAAAGTTTGGGTTTATCACCTTGCAAACTAAAGTTATAGGCGTTTTCATCTTTTATTGATGCATTCGCATTTTCAGGCGCTGAAAAGCTCATTTTTACCAACATCACTGTACTCTGATATAAGTGATCAGAACTGTGCTTTCATACATTGTGGGTGCTTCTCGAGTAAAAATGAGTATAATCCAGCAGCAAACTCACTCATAAGTAAGTTGGTTTGTGAAGGGCACTCATATGACTTTAGGCGGAATTCAATGCAATTTTCCCATAGGCACCCTGAACTTGAAAAGTGAAATTGTGAAAAATCCACAATACATATCAACTTAATTCTTGCTGTGCAAAGTAGGGCCTGGGGACTTGTACAACATACATTTTAAAGTTTGGGTTTATCACCTTGCAAACTAAAGTTATAGGCGTTTTCATCTTTTATTGATGCATTCGCATTTTCAGGCGCTGAAAAGCTCATTTTTACCAACATCACTGTACTCTGATATAAGTGATCAGAACTGTGCTTTCATACATTGTGGGTGCTTCTCGAGTAAAAATGAATAGAATCCAGCAGCAAACTCACTCATAAGTAAGTTGGTTTGTGAAGGGCACTCATATGACTTTAGGCGGAATTCAATGCAATTTCCCATAGGCACCCTGAACTTGAAAAGTGAAATTGTGAAAAATCCACAATACATATCAACTTAATTCTTGCTGTGCAAAGTAGGGCCTGGGGACTTGTACAACATACATTTTAAAGTTTGGGTTTATCACCTTGCAAACTAAAGTTATAGGCGTTTTCATCTTTTATTGATGCATTCGCATTTTCAGGCGCTGAAAAGCTCATTTTTACCAACATCACTGTACTCTGATATAAGTGATCAGAACTGTGCTTTCATACATTGTGGGTGCTTCTCGAGTAAAAAAGAAATAGAATCCAGCAGCAAACTCACTCATAAGTAAGTTGGTTTGTGAAGGGCACTCATATGACTTTAGGCGGAATTCAATGCAATTTCCCATAGGCACCCTGAACTTGAAAAGTGAAATTGTGAAAAATCCACAATACATATCAACTTAATTCTTGCTGTGCAAAGTAGGGCCTGGGGACTTGTACAACATACATTTTAAAGTTTGGGTTTATCACCTTGCAAACTAAAGTTATAGGCGTTTTCATCTTTTATTGATGCATTCGCATTTTCAGGCGCTGAAAAGCTCATTTTTACCAACATCACTGTACTCTGATATAAGTGATCAGAACTGTGCTTTCATACATTGTGGGTGCTTCTCGAGTAAAAATGAGTATAATCCAGCAGCAAACTCACTCATAAGTAAGTTGGTTTGTGAAGGGCACTCATATGACTTTAGGCGGAATTCAATGCAATTTCCCATAGGCACCCTGAACTTGAAAAGTGAAATTGTGAAAAATCCACAATACATATCAACTTAATTCTTGCTGTGCAAAGTAGGGCCTGGGGACTTGTACAACATACATTTTAAAGTTTGGGTTTATCACCTTGCAAACTAAAGTTATAGGCGTTTTCATCTTTTATTGATGCATTCGCATTTTCAGGCGCTGAAAAGCTCATTTTTACCAACATCACTGTACTCTGATATAAGTGATCAGAACTGTGCTTTCATACATTGTGGGTGCTTCTCGAGTAAAAATGAGTAGAATCCAGCAGCAAACTCACTCATAAGTAAGTTGGTTTGTGAAGGGCACTCATATGACTTTAGGCGGAATTCAATGCAATTTCCCATAGGCACCCTGAACTTGAAAAGTGAAATTGTGAAAAATCCACAATACATATCAACTTAATTCTTGCTGTGCAAAGTAGGGCCTGGGGACTTGTACAACATACATTTTAAAGTTTGGGTTTATCACCTTGCAAACTAAAGTTATAGGCGTTTTCATCTTTTATTGATGCATTCGCATTTTCAGGTGCTTGAAAAGCTCATTTTTACCAACATCACTGTACTGTGATATAAGTGATCAGAACTGTGCTTTCATACATTGTGGGTGCTTCTCGAGTAAAAATGAATAGAATCCAGCAGCAAAGTCACTCATAAGTAAGTTGGTTTGTGAAGGGCACTCATATGACTTTAGGCGGAATTCAATGCAATTTCCCATAGGCACCCTGAACTTAAAAAGTGAAATTGTGAAAAATCCACAATACATATCAACTTAATTCTTGCTGTGCAAAGTAGGGCCTGGGGACTTGTACAACATACATGATGGATTCAAAATATATATTCAAGTTATATTATGTTATCTCACTGTTCATTTTAAAGGTACTGTACGGTAACTGTAGTTACTATAATCATTATATTCATTTTAATTATGTAATCTGCACTAATGTTTGTTCTTGAGTCTTGCAGAAGTTATCTTTTGAAAGTTGCAGGATCCCACGGGAAGAAGGTCACTCTGAATGTGTGAAACAGAAACATCTTGGGAATGACCTTTGGAGATGCGAAAACAAAATGTATTTCTCTGTGAATCTTATCATATGTTTTTATTTTGTGATGTAAACTATGTCCCCCATCCCTTGAGAACGCATTTGTAACTAGGGTCCCTAACTAAATAAAAGGAGGAGAAAGACGGTGGAAACTTCAGAAGGGAGTGTGGTTGTAAACTGAAGGTTTTGCTTCCCCGCTCTTTCTCCTCAATATTGAGACAAAATAATCTCTCTTGTCTTCTCTTCTCTTTTGAACTCTAATATAGGTTAAAAAGGTGAACCTATCAACTTGGTCCTTCGAGCCGGATCCCAATATACCGGAGGACTCCAGCGGGTGTCGGAGACCCAGGAGAGACTGTGCGCACAGCATCCGAGACCTTTTCCAGGACTGGTTTTCTTCGATATCTTTTGGAGTCTAAAGGTTGACGGGATACCGAGGGAGAGAGACGAGACGAGTGAGTAGCTCTTGCTTTAAAAAACGGTATGACTGGGGGTCATGCGCGTAAAGAAACCCTAATTATCCTAGGCTCCAATTAGGTACTAAAACCTACTAATACTAATAGTAATAGTAGTACTAGGGACGGATACGGAGTCCCGTTACCGAGTAAAATAGTGACATTTTACTGGCCGGTACAAAACCGTGGGAAGTAAATAAAAAGCAAGGGTGTGTGAGAGAGAGACGGGTGAGTGGAGATTCTGAACCACTAGGTGACGAATCTCATACCAAAAAGGTTGGGGAAATACGGTGTATTTCTGTGAATGCAGAGGCAAGATCTCTCCGCCTGCTGAGGCTAAAGTGAGAGATACCACACTAATCACTCGTACCAACCTGTTGTTGTTGTATTCCAGCGATAGAGACCTCCCTAGGAGTTAAAAGCTGGACTAAATTTGAGGAAATAAAAATGGGAAATAAAACTACAAAACTGACACCAAAAGATAGACTAAAAGTAAAAGACTGGAAAGCCGTGCACGCAAAATATCCTGAAAAATGTACACAGTTAGATTTGTGGGTAACAAAATATAAATTTGAAGGCGAGTTAAAATCTTCTAAAATAATGGAGCTCCAAAATAAAATACAAAAAAAATGCAAAAATAAAGAATATGATATGTGTAAACAAGGCTACTATCATTTGGAAAGATGGTTGGAATTAGCACAAGCCAGAGAAAAAGGCCAAACACAGGCAAAGCGTAAGCAACAAATTATGCTTAATACAAAGGAGGAAGATGATTTCACCACTGTAATAGCTGCTCAGCCAGAAACACCAGTACAGCAGGCTCAAGCCGAGATAGAGGGAGCAGTAGCGGGAGGGGAGCAGCAAGTGCCCCCGCCCCCGTATCACCCATATCAAGAGGCAACAGAGCTATTACACAAGATGAGAACTACACAAACTAGAAGTGAGGCAAAAGGTAAAGGGGAAAAAATTGAATTTAGTAAAACCATGGGAGCTGACCCTGTGGTCATTACTACTTATCAACAGCCTAATGAAGCATCCGAGCAGGAACAAACTTTCATTATGCCTACTGCCCCCATGAGTACAGAGGAACAGGTCACAAAACCAAAAACAAAATCAAAACACCGGATGACAAAACTTTTCCCTATGATACAAGTTGCAAATCCCAGAGCAGGACAACTAATACAACCTGGTGATGAAAATGGTGGAAGACACCCAGAAACAATTTTAGTGCATAGACCCTGGACAGAGAGTGACATAGATGATGCATTAAAAGGAATTGTTTCACCCATGGAGGATGTAACAGAGTTTTTGGCATCCATGGAACAATTGAGAAAATCATATAATTTGAATGGACAGGAAGTAGAGAGGGTGTACAGAAAGGCTTTAGGACATCACTGGGCATCTGTTAGTGGGGACTGGGATCATTTGGGGGGTACAAATCAAGATAATTTGGAAATACTGTCCCATGATGACGAACAACTCCAAGTTAGGTTGACAGCATTAAGAACAAGGATCCAAAATAGATTTACTAGGAGAGCAAATTATATGGAAATAAACAGAACTAAACAAAAAGAGGATGAAGGTTTTGAGGAGTTTAAACACAGACTTACAAAGGTGTTTAAAGTACATAGTGGACTTGAAGATGAAGCTGGCAATGAGAATTGTGCATACAGACAGCAATTAAAGAATGCTTTGCACGCTAATTCTACCACAGGAATTCGTAATTGGATTGACAAGCATTATATAAATTTTGCTACAGGGACACTAGATCAATATGTAGATCATGCAATGCATGCAGATAAAGTGATAAAAAACAAACAGAAGAAGGAAAAAGAAAGCCAAATTTTCACACTGGAGGGAGCACAAATACTCTACAATACAGGTAGAGGTAGGGGACAGAGAGGACGGGCTCGTGGTAGAGCTGGTAGAGCACGAGGGAGAAATGCTTTTCAAAGAACACCTGCTAATCCTACTGATATGCAAGATACCAATGAGATAGACAGATGTTGGTGGTGCGGGAAGACAGGCCACTGGAAGAGAGACTGTCCAGAGTGGCCAGGCTATCAAACTAAGGGACGAGGATATGACAGTGCAAATGGCCAGATTGCATGACTAGGTCAACCACCTGAAGGATTCTGGTTAGATGACACGGACGACATACCTAACCTATTTACTGACCCAGGGGGCCAGGATATGACTGAAAATGACTTAATTACGGCAAATCAACAGGCTTATGACCAAGAAAAACCACAGGAAGGAAAAATACTAGTTGATTTACAAGCTGCATTAGGGTGCGGACGCACCTTGCCAAAAGTTACTCTACTAGTTAATGGGGTACAAATTTCTTTCTTGTGTGATACTGGTGCGTGCAAAACCACCATGAAAACTAAAGTCCCACATATGACACACAGTGGGGAGTCAATGACTGTAAGAGCAGCAAATGGAGAAGTTACACATGTTTCACTGACAGAACCTGTCATGATACAAGATCCAAAGGGAAAGACAATAAAACTTGCTGTATTGTATTTCCCTGACTGCCCGTTAAATTTGTTGGGTCGTGATGCATTGGTAGCTTTAGGATTAGTCCTAATCCCAGATAACACAGGTAACATACAAGTAAAAAGAATGCAAGAAGTTCAGACCAACAACTTATATGTTATTCACCCAAATGATGAGGAAGAACTGTTTCCCTGAAATGTGTTAGAACTTACACAAGAGGAAGAGGCCATATTAAGTGACGTACCACAGTGTTTGTGGTCAAAAGGGCCATCTGATGTAGGTCTGATTAAAGGGGTAATCCCGGTAACAATTAGACCCAAATCTGAATACAGACCTTGTGTGAAACAGTATAAATTAAAACCTGATGCTATAGAGGGGATTAAACCGGAAATAGAAAGCTTAAAACAAGCAGGGGTAATAGTGGAGTGTAATGACTCACCCTGTAATAGTCCAATATTTCCGGTGAAGAAACAAGCACCATCTACAGGATGGAGAATGGTACAGGACCTACAAGCTGTAAATAATGCAGTAATTCAGCGAGCACCGTGTGTGCCAGATCCACACACACTATTAAATTCACTCAGATCAGATGCTGAGGTATTTACAGTTGTAGACATTAGTAATGCTTTCTTCTCTGTGCCTATACATAAAGATAGTCAATTCTGGTTTGCATTTACTTTTGAGGGACGTAGATATACATTATCACGATTAGGACAAGGTTATTGTGAAAGTCCAACAATATATTCACAGGCAATGTCGACTAACCTAGCAAAATTTAACCCACCTAAAGGAAGCCAAGTACTTCTGTATGTGGATGACATACTTTTGGCTTCGCCAGATAGAAAATCATGTGAAATTGATTCAATTGCTCTACTAAAATTCCTAGCAGAAAATGGCCATAAAGTGAGTAAAAATAAGCTTCAACTTTGCAAAAATACAGTGAAGTATTTAGGACATAGCTTGAGTGCTTGAGGCCGTACAATAGTAGCAGGACGTAAAGAGGCTATACTTAAAGCACCAAAACCTCAAACAAAAAAACAAATGATGTCATTTCTAGGATTAACTAATTACTGTAGACAGTGGATAGCTAATTACGCTGAAATCACCCATCCATTGAGTAAAATGATGTATGATGTGCCAATAAATATGCATGACAAACTACAATGGACAGAAGAGAGTGAAAAAGCATTTACAGAAGTAAAACAGGCCTTAGTTTCTAGTGCTGTGTTAGCACTTCCTGACTATGACAAACCTTTTGTGCAAATGGTAGACTGTAAAGGTCATTTTATGGCATCAGTTTTAACACAAAAACATGGGGATAAGCTCAAACCAGTAGCATTTTACTCCTCCAAATTGGACAGTGTAGCATGTGCCATGCCACCTTGTGTTCGAGCTGTACTAGCTGCATCTTTAGCTGTACAAGCTAGTTCACTAGTGGTACTTTTCCATACATTAGTACTCCGTGTACCACACGCAGTGTCAGCACTGCTGTTACAAACAAACTTTTCCTTTATGTCCCCAGCACGCCATCTATCTTGCATGACAAATCTATTATCACAACCTCATCTGACAATAGAGAGATGTACAACTTTAAATCCTGCCACATTAATTCCATGTGAAAATGATGGTGAATCACATAATTGTATTGAATTGGCAGAAGAGACTACTAAGTGTAGACCAGATTTGTCTGATATGCCCTTCCAGGAAGGACAAATAATATATGTAGACGGATCCTCCAAAAAGACATTACAAGGACAAAATCAGACAGGTTATGCAGTAGTCACAGACACAGAAATATTACAAGCAAAGGCATTGCCCCATACTTATTCTGCTCAGGCTGCGGAATTAGTTGCATTAACTGAGGCATGTAAACTTATGAAAGACAAAATATGTACAATATTTACAGACAGCATTTATGCTTACTCAACAGTACACACATTTGCTAAATACTGGCAACACCGTGGAATGGTTACGTCTACGGGAAAACCTGTAGTGCATGCTGAGTTATTAAAAGCACTGATAGCCGCAGTACAACTTCCTAAAAAGCTGGCCGTATGTAAATGTGCAGCACACACTTCTGGTACAGATTCAGTGACTAGGGGAAACGCCTTCGCTGATAAAACTGCTAAAAAAGCAGCAGAAAATAAAGTGCATGTGGCTAGTCTAAAAATAGACCAGGAACTTGACATAGGACTGCTAAAAGACATGCAGCAGCAGAGTCACATACAAGAACAGCAGATGTGGTTAAAAAAGGGAGCTAAATTAAATGATGACATTTACGTATGACCAGACGGAAAACCTATTTTACCAAAAAATCTTTTTAAATATGCAGCAATTTTGACACATGGTGTCTCCCATGTATCAACAGTGGGGATGGTAAAGCATATAGGTCAAATATATACAACGTATGGATTTAATAATTATGCAAAAAAATTTTGTAGAGCATGTCTCATATGTGCTAAACATAATCCACAAGGAAATTTAAGACCAAAAAGAGGAAGTTTTCCAAAACCAAAATATCCATTTCAAGAAATACACATGGACTATATACAACTAAATAGAAGTGAAGGAAAACAGTATTGTTTGGTAATAATAGATGCCTTCTCTAAATGGATCGAGTTATTTCCAACTAAAACAGCAGATGCGCTAACAGTAGCAAAAGCATTGTGCAAAGATATCATAACTAGATATGGAATACCAGAAATAATACGATCAGATAATGGAAGACATTTTGTAAATGAAGTAATCACAAACATAGGCCAATTATTCTGCATTAATTTAAAGAATCACTGCGCCTATCACCCCCAAAGTGCAGGATTAGTAGAAAGAATGAATGGTACTATTAAAAACAGATTAAAAAAGTGTATGGAGGAAACTAAAAGACCATGGACACAGTGTTTAGACCTGGTAAAATTGTACATTAATGTACTAGGTGGACAAGGGCTCACACCATTTGAAATGATTTATGGACGGGTTTATAAGTTACCACAGTTTAAGGAAATATGGAAAGAAGAAAATGAACATAATCTAGCTGATTATATGCAAAAAATGTTCAAGAATCAACAAATGAATGCCGACCAAGACCCAAACTCCCCTTTGCAGGAAGCTGAGCTGGTGAAGCCAGGAGACTGGGTCCTGATCAGAAGTGTTAAAAAGAAGCATTGGCACTCACCCAAGTGGGAAGGACCTTTCCAAACCTTAATAACGACAACATCAAGTCTAAAAATAGCTGAGCGTGACAGCTGGATTCATTTGTCACATTGTAAAAAGGTGATACAATATGACGGGTAAAACCATATCTTATGTCATATGCATGTTTATGCTTACTATGGCGGCAATATTGTTGACACTATCAATATGGTATGGGTGGAGGCCTGTGGGACTACCTGCCCCTACAGTGCCAGGGCAGCCAATGCAAGTGATGCAAAACTCTAATCTGACCAGACTCAAACCCAGGTTCAAACGAGAATTACAACATGGGTCACCAAAACCAAGCAGGAAAGGATGGTGCTCAAAGGAAAGGTCATACACATATGGGATTCAAGGTTGCATTCCAATTGGAACTATTACTACAATTACTATTCCTATGCGTAGTCTGGCAGCAGGAATTGAATATACTAAAAATTACTGGTACATAACTAATGATATTCAAAATCAAGGATGGGACACATTAGTAGCTGACCAGGAAAACAAATGGACACCAACACAAACAAAAACTGCTTGGGCAGGTAGGCAGGCAAAGCTTCTAACCTTAGCCAAAACCGAATCTAACCTATTAATAACAGTAAATAACATGAAAAGGAACTCTACTATTAATGGTCAAGGATGCTGGATGTTTCTGTTGAGAGCTCATGTAACAGGACCAGACCCCATTTATAAGTTAATAATATGTGAAATGAGCAATGTTGATACTCCTGAACCGATTCTGGTTTCTAGACTGCAAGGCAGTGGAATAAAAATTAAAGCAACAATAACCTTTACTAAAGAACAAGTGTTCAATATGGCAACTGGTGTATCTGATTTTGGAAACAATTGGCTAACAATGATAGAACAGGCATCAAAGTACGTTAATAAAGACTGTGTTGCTTGTATGGGACCCAGACCGCTTTTGAGAATGGTACCAACACCTCCTGAATTAACAGTGCAATGTGTGGAGGATATCTTAACTAAAACAGTACCAGAGGCAGAGTGCACAGAGTGGGATGCAGTTTACCCACTAACAGAACCTGAAAAACACAAACCAATATTTGAGGCCAAATTGCCAAAAGGAAATTACACCTGTATCCAACGCTCAAATTCGGTAACGAATGTTTTAGGTAATATTGATGGAAATCTATGTGAAAGAAATCTGACTACAAATAAAGCACTACCCAAAATGCGCAGTGACATCTACTGGTACTGTGGAGGGAAAATACTTAGAGCAAATATGCCAAATGAATTTACTGGAGTATGCGCTCTAGTTAATCTGATAATACCTATAGAAGTCATGTCAATAGAACATGAACAATTAGTAGCATTGACTAAGCAAAACCCAATTGAAATTGAAAACCATATCAAAAGACCTAAAAGAGAATACAAGGGACGTTGGGGAGAAAATGACCCGACGTATATTGATGCAATTGGAGTGCCCAGAGGGGTTCCTGACGAATATAAATTAGTTAATCAAATTGCCACAGGATTTGAAAACATTCCTTTAATAGCCGCTCTAATTCCAATCACTCCCAATAAAAACGTAGACAGAATAAACTACATCCACTACAACGTACAAAAATTGGGAAACTACACACAGGAGGGGTTTGAAGCAGTGCACGAGCAACTTAGCGCAACCTCACTTATGGCTTTCCAAAACCGCATAGCTGTTGACATGCTCCTGGCAGAACGAGGAGGAGTTTGTTCTGTTATTGGGGCCAGCTGTTGCGTGGTCATCCCTAACAATACCGCTGCAGACGGAAGCCTGACTAAAGCTATAGGCAGCCTGCGTGCGATGAATAGACGCTTAAAGGAGCAGTCTGGGTTGAGTACCCCGTTCTGGGATGACTGGCTAAGGGTGTTTGGGCGCTACAGAGCACTGGTCTCATCGGTCCTAGTATCAATCGCTGTGTTTGTAGCAATTTTAACCTTGTGTGGATGCTGTTGTATTCCTTGTCTTCGTTCCCTGATCAATAGGTTAATAACCGCTGCCATCTCCTCCGCACCTGAGGACAAAGGGGTGCAGATGTACCTATTGGAGGGCAGTGATGACGAGAACCCTGAAGGAGCACTTCCAAAGTTATTCCAAGAAACCCTCTAGGTGTAAGAACGAATGAACCGGTAATTAAAAATCCTAGGGGAAGAGATTACATGGTGATGTGTGTGATGTCACAGTTCGATAAACAGGAGGGAATGATGGATTCAAAATATATATTCAAGTTATATTATGTTATCTCACTGTTCATTTTAAAGGTACTGTACGGTAACTGTAGTTACTATAATCATTATATTCATTTTAATTATGTAATCTGCACTAATGTTTGTTCTTGAGTCTTGCAGAAGTTATCTTTTGAAAGTTGCAGGATCCCACAGGAAGAAGGTCACTCTGAATGTGTGAAACAGAAACATCTTGGGAATGACCTTTGGAGATGCGAAAACAAAATGTATTTCTCTGTGAATCTTATCATATGTTTTTATTTTGTGATGTAAACTATGTCCCCCATCCCTTGAGAACGCATTTGTAACTAGGGTCCCTAACTAAATAAAAGGAGGAGAAAGACGGTGGAAACTTCAGAAGGGAGTGTGGTTGTAAACTGAAGGTTTTGCTTCCCCGCTCTTTCTCCTCAATATTGAGACAAAATAATCTCTCTTGTCTTCTCTTCTCTTTTGAACTCTAATATAGGTTAAAAAGGTGAACCTATCAATACATTTTAAAGTTTGGGTTTATCACCTTGCAAACTAAAGTTATAGGCGTTTTCATCTTTTATTGATGCATTAGCATTTTCAGGAGCTGAAAAGCTCATTTTTACCAACATCACTGTACTCTGATATAAGTGATCAGAACTGTGCTTTCATACATTGTGGGTGCTTCTCGAGTAAAAATGAATAGAATCCAGCAGCAAACTCACTCATAAGTAAGTTGGTTTGTGAAGGGCACTCATATGACTTTAGGCGGAATTCAATGCAATTTCCCATAGGCACCCTGAACTTGAAAAGTGAAATTGTGAAAAATCCACAATACATATCAACTTAATTCTTGCTGTGCAAAGTAGGGCCTGGGGACTTGTACAACATACATTTTAAAGTTTGGGTTTATCACCTTGCAAACTAAAGTTATAGGCGTTTTCATCTTTTATTGATGCATTCGCATTTTCAGGCGCTGAAAAGCTCATTTTTACCAACATCACTGTACTCTGATATAAGTGATCAGAACTGTGCTTTCATACATTGTGGGTGCTTCTCGAGTAAAAATGAATAGAATCCAGCAGCAAACTCACTCATAAGTAAGTTGGTTTGTGAAGGGCACTCATATGACTTTAGGCGGAATTCAATGCAATTTCCCATAGGCACCCTGAACTTGAAAAGTGAAATTGTGAAAAATCCACAATACATATCAACTTAATTCTTGCTGTGCAAAGTAGGGCCTGGGGACTTGTACAACATACATTTTAAAGTTTGGGTTTATCACCTTGCAAACTAAAGTTATAGGCGTTTTCATCTTTTATTGATGCATTCGCATTTTCAGGCGCTGAAAAGCTCATTTTTACCAACATCACTGTACTCTGATATAAGTGATCAGAACTGTGCTTTCATACATTGTGGGTGCTTCTCGAGTAAAAATGAATAGAATCCAGCAGCAAACTCACTCATAAGTAAGTTGGTTTGTGAAGGGCACTCATATGACTTTAGGCGGAATTCAATGCAATTTCCCATAGGCACCCTGAACTTGAAAAGTGAAATTGTGAAAAATCCACAATACATATCAACTTAATTCTTGCTGTGCAAAGTAGGGCCTGGGGACTTGTACAACATACATTTTAAAGTTTGGGTTTATCACCTTGCAAACTAAAGTTATAGGCGTTTTCATCTTTTATTGATGCATTCGCATTTTCAGGCGCTGAAAAGCTCATTTTTACCAACATCACTGTACTCTGATATAAGTGATCAGAACTGTGCTTTCATACATTGTGGGTGCTTCTCGAGTAAAAATGAATAGAATCCAGCAGCAAACTCACTCATAAGTAAGTTGGTTTGTGAAGGGCACTCATATGACTTTAGGCGGAATTCAATGCAATTTCCCATAGGCACCCTGAACTTGAAAAGTGAAATTGTGAAAAATCCACAATACATATCAACTTAATTCTTGCTGTGCAAAGTAGGGCCTGGGGACTTGTACAACATACATTTTAAAGTTTGGGTTTATCACCTTGCAAACTAAAGTTATAGGCGTTTTCATCTTTTATTGATGCATTCGCATTTTCAGGCGCTGAAAAGCTCATTTTTACCAACATCACTGTACTCTGATATAAGTGATCAGAACTGTGCTTTCATACATTGTGGGTGCTTCTCGAGTAAAAATGAATAGAATCCAGCAGCAAACTCACTCATAAGTAAGTTGGTTTGTGAAGGGCACTCATATGACTTTAGGCGGAATTCAATGCAATTTCCCATAGGCACCCTGAACTTGAAAAGTGAAATTGTGAAAAATCCACAATACATATCAACTTAATTCTTGCTGTGCAAAGTAGGGCCTGGGGACTTGTACAACATACATTTTAAAGTTTGGGTTTATCACCTTGCAAACTAAAGTTATAGGCGTTTTCATCTTTTATTGATGCATTCGCATTTTCAGGCGCTGAAAAGCTCATTTTTACCAACATCACTGTACTCTGATATAAGTGATCAGAACTGTGCTTTCATACATTGTGGGTGCTTCTCGAGTAAAAATGAATAGAATCCAGCAGCAAACTCACTCATAAGTAAGTTGGTTTGTGAAGGGCACTCATATGACTTTAGGCGGAATTCAATGCAATTTCCCATAGGCACCCTGAACTTGAAAAGTGAAATTGTGAAAAATCCACAATACATATCAACTTAATTCTTGCTGTGCAAAGTAGGGCCTGGGGACTTGTACAACATACATTTTAAAGTTTGGGTTTATCACCTTGCAAACTAAAGTTATAGGCGTTTTCATCTTTTATTGATGCATTCGCATTTTCAGGCGCTGAAAAGCTCATTTTTACCAACATCACTGTACTCTGATATAAGTGATCAGAACTGTGCTTTCATACATTGTGGGTGCTTCTCGAGTAAAAATGAATAGAATCCAGCAGCAAACTCACTCATAAGTAAGTTGGTTTGTGAAGGGCACTCATATGACTTTAGGCGGAATTCAATGCAATTTCCCATAGGCACCCTGAACTTGAAAAGTGAAATTGTGAAAAATCCACAATACATATCAACTTAATTCTTGCTGTGCAAAGTAGGGCCTGGGGACTTGTACAACATACATTTTAAAGTTTGGGTTTATCACCTTGCAAACTAAAGTTATAGGCGTTTTCATCTTTTATTGATGCATTCGCATTTTCAGGCGCTGAAAAGCTCATTTTTACCAACATCACTGTACTCTGATATAAGTGATCAGAACTGTGCTTTCATACATTGTGGGTGCTTCTCGAGTAAAAATGAATAGAATCCAGCAGCAAACTCACTCATAAGTAAGTTGGTTTGTGAAGGGCACTCATATGACTTTAGGCGGAATTCAATGCAATTTCCCATAGGCACCCTGAACTTGAAAAGTGAAATTGTGAAAAATCCACAATACATATCAACTTAATTCTTGCTGTGCAAAGTAGGGCCTGGGGACTTGTACAACATACATTTTAAAGTTTGGGTTTATCACCTTGCAAACTAAAGTTATAGGCGTTTTCATCTTTTATTGATGCATTCGCATTTTCAGGCGCTGAAAAGCTCATTTTTACCAACATCACTGTACTCTGATATAAGTGATCAGAACTGTGCTTTCATACATTGTGGGTGCTTCTCGAGTAAAAATGAATAGAATCCAGCAGCAAACTCACTCATAAGTAAGTTGGTTTGTGAAGGGCACTCATATGACTTTAGGCGGAATTCAATGCAATTTCCCATAGGCACCCTGAACTTGAAAAGTGAAATTGTGAAAAATCCACAATACATATCAACTTAATTCTTGCTGTGCAAAGTAGGGCCTGGGGACTTGTACAACATACATTTTAAAGTTTGGGTTTATCACCTTGCAAACTAAAGTTATAGGCGTTTTCATCTTTTATTGATGCATTCGCATTTTCAGGCGCTGAAAAGCTCATTTTTACCAACATCACTGTACTCTGATATAAGTGATCAGAACTGTGCTTTCATACATTGTGGGTGCTTCTCGAGTAAAAATGAATAGAATCCAGCAGCAAACTCACTCATAAGTAAGTTGGTTTGTGAAGGGCACTCATATGACTTTAGGCGGAATTCAATGCAATTTCCCATAGGCACCCTGAACTTGAAAAGTGAAATTGTGAAAAATCCACAATACATATCAACTTAATTCTTGCTGTGCAAAGTAGGGCCTGGGGACTTGTACAACATACATTTTAAAGTTTGGGTTTATCACCTTGCAAACTAAAGTTATAGGCGTTTTCATCTTTTATTGATGCATTCGCATTTTCAGGCGCTGAAAAGCTCATTTTTACCAACATCACTGTACTCTGATATAAGTGATCAGAACTGTGCTTTCATACATTGTGGGTGCTTCTCGAGTAAAAATGAATAGAATCCAGCAGCAAACTCACTCATAAGTAAGTTGGTTTGTGAAGGGCACTCATATGACTTTAGGCGGAATTCAATGCAATTTCCCATAGGCACCCTGAACTTGAAAAGTGAAATTGTGAAAAATCCACAATACATATCAACTTAATTCTTGCTGTGCAAAGTAGGGCCTGGGGACTTGTACAACATACATTTTAAAGTTTGGGTTTATCACCTTGCAAACTAAAGTTATAGGCGTTTTCATCTTTTATTGATGCATTCGCATTTTCAGGCGCTGAAAAGCTCATTTTTACCAACATCACTGTACTCTGATATAAGTGATCAGAACTGTGCTTTCATACATTGTGGGTGCTTCTCGAGTAAAAATGAATAGAATCCAGCAGCAAACTCACTCATAAGTAAGTTGGTTTGTGAAGGGCACTCATATGACTTTAGGCGGAATTCAATGCAATTTCCCATAGGCACCCTGAACTTGAAAAGTGAAATTGTGAAAAATCCACAATACATATCAACTTAATTCTTGCTGTGCAAAGTAGGGCCTGGGGACTTGTACAACATACATTTTAAAGTTTGGGTTTATCACCTTGCAAACTAAAGTTATAGGCGTTTTCATCTTTTATTGATGCATTCGCATTTTCAGGCGCTGAAAAGCTCATTTTTACCAACATCACTGTACTCTGATATAAGTGATCAGAACTGTGCTTTCATACATTGTGGGTGCTTCTCGAGTAAAAATGAATAGAATCCAGCAGCAAACTCACTCATAAGTAAGTTGGTTTGTGAAGGGCACTCATATGACTTTAGGCGGAATTCAATGCAATTTCCCATAGGCACCCTGAACTTGAAAAGTGAAATTGTGAAAAATCCACAATACATATCAACTTAATTCTTGCTGTGCAAAGTAGGGCCTGGGGACTTGTACAACATACATTTTAAAGTTTGGGTTTATCACCTTGCAAACTAAAGTTATAGGCGTTTTCATCTTTTATTGATGCATTCGCATTTTCAGGCGCTGAAAAGCTCATTTTTACCAACATCACTGTACTCTGATATAAGTGATCAGAACTGTGCTTTCATACATTGTGGGTGCTTCTCGAGTAAAAATGAATAGAATCCAGCAGCAAACTCACTCATAAGTAAGTTGGTTTGTGAAGGGCACTCATATGACTTTAGGCGGAATTCAATGCAATTTCCCATAGGCACCCTGAACTTGAAAAGTGAAATTGTGAAAAATCCACAATACATATCAACTTAATTCTTGCTGTGCAAAGTAGGGCCTGGGGACTTGTACAACATACATTTTAAAGTTTGGGTTTATCACCTTGCAAACTAAAGTTATAGGCGTTTTCATCTTTTATTGATGCATTCGCATTTTCAGGCGCTGAAAAGCTCATTTTTACCAACATCACTGTACTCTGATATAAGTGATCAGAACTGTGCTTTCATACATTGTGGGTGCTTCTCGAGTAAAAATGAATAGAATCCAGCAGCAAACTCACTCATAAGTAAGTTGGTTTGTGAAGGGCACTCATATGACTTTAGGCGGAATTCAATGCAATTTCCCATAGGCACCCTGAACTTGAAAAGTGAAATTGTGAAAAATCCACAATACATATCAACTTAATTCTTGCTGTGCAAAGTAGGGCCTGGGGACTTGTACAACATACATTTTAAAGTTTGGGTTTATCACCTTGCAAACTAAAGTTATAGGCGTTTTCATCTTTTATTGATGCATTCGCATTTTCAGGCGCTGAAAAGCTCATTTTTACCAACATCACTGTACTCTGATATAAGTGATCAGAACTGTGCTTTCATACATTGTGGGTGCTTCTCGAGTAAAAATGAATAGAATCCAGCAGCAAACTCACTCATAAGTAAGTTGGTTTGTGAAGGGCACTCATATGACTTTAGGCGGAATTCAATGCAATTTCCCATAGGCACCCTGAACTTGAAAAGTGAAATTGTGAAAAATCCACAATACATATCAACTTAATTCTTGCTGTGCAAAGTAGGGCCTGGGGACTTGTACAACATACATTTTAAAGTTTGGGTTTATCACCTTGCAAACTAAAGTTATAGGCGTTTTCATCTTTTATTGATGCATTCGCATTTTCAGGCGCTGAAAAGCTCATTTTTACCAACATCACTGTACTCTGATATAAGTGATCAGAACTGTGCTTTCATACATTGTGGGTGCTTCTCGAGTAAAAATGAATAGAATCCAGCAGCAAACTCACTCATAAGTAAGTTGGTTTGTGAAGGGCACTCATATGACTTTAGGCGGAATTCAATGCAATTTCCCATAGGCACCCTGAACTTGAAAAGTGAAATTGTGAAAAATCCACAATACATATCAACTTAATTCTTGCTGTGCAAAGTAGGGCCTGGGGACTTGTACAACATACATTTTAAAGTTTGGGTTTATCACCTTGCAAACTAAAGTTATAGGCGTTTTCATCTTTTATTGATGCATTCGCATTTTCAGGCGCTGAAAAGCTCATTTTTACCAACATCACTGTACTCTGATATAAGTGATCAGAACTGTGCTTTCATACATTGTGGGTGCTTCTCGAGTAAAAATGAATAGAATCCAGCAGCAAACTCACTCATAAGTAAGTTGGTTTGTGAAGGGCACTCATATGACTTTAGGCGGAATTCAATGCAATTTCCCATAGGCACCCTGAACTTGAAAAGTGAAATTGTGAAAAATCCACAATACATATCAACTTAATTCTTGCTGTGCAAAGTAGGGCCTGGGGACTTGTACAACATACATTTTAAAGTTTGGGTTTATCACCTTGCAAACTAAAGTTATAGGCGTTTTCATCTTTTATTGATGCATTCGCATTTTCAGGCGCTGAAAAGCTCATTTTTACCAACATCACTGTACTCTGATATAAGTGATCAGAACTGTGCTTTCATACATTGTGGGTGCTTCTCGAGTAAAAATGAATAGAATCCAGCAGCAAACTCACTCATAAGTAAGTTGGTTTGTGAAGGGCACTCATATGACTTTAGGCGGAATTCAATGCAATTTCCCATAGGCACCCTGAACTTGAAAAGTGAAATTGTGAAAAATCCACAATACATATCAACTTAATTCTTGCTGTGCAAAGTAGGGCCTGGGGACTTGTACAACATACATTTTAAAGTTTGGGTTTATCACCTTGCAAACTAAAGTTATAGGCGTTTTCATCTTTTATTGATGCATTCGCATTTTCAGGCGCTGAAAAGCTCATTTTTACCAACATCACTGTACTCTGATATAAGTGATCAGAACTGTGCTTTCATACATTGTGGGTGCTTCTCGAGTAAAAATGAATAGAATCCAGCAGCAAACTCACTCATAAGTAAGTTGGTTTGTGAAGGGCACTCATATGACTTTAGGCGGAATTCAATGCAATTTCCCATAGGCACCCTGAACTTGAAAAGTGAAATTGTGAAAAATCCACAATACATATCAACTTAATTCTTGCTGTGCAAAGTAGGGCCTGGGGACTTGTACAACATACATTTTAAAGTTTGGGTTTATCACCTTGCAAACTAAAGTTATAGGCGTTTTCATCTTTTATTGATGCATTCGCATTTTCAGGCGCTGAAAAGCTCATTTTTACCAACATCACTGTACTCTGATATAAGTGATCAGAACTGTGCTTTCATACATTGTGGGTGCTTCTCGAGTAAAAATGAATAGAATCCAGCAGCAAACTCACTCATAAGTAAGTTGGTTTGTGAAGGGCACTCATATGACTTTAGGCGGAATTCAATGCAATTTCCCATAGGCACCCTGAACTTGAAAAGTGAAATTGTGAAAAATCCACAATACATATCAACTTAATTCTTGCTGTGCAAAGTAGGGCCTGGGGACTTGTACAACATACATTTTAAAGTTTGGGTTTATCACCTTGCAAACTAAAGTTATAGGCGTTTTCATCTTTTATTGATGCATTCGCATTTTCAGGCGCTGAAAAGCTCATTTTTACCAACATCACTGTACTCTGATATAAGTGATCAGAACTGTGCTTTCATACATTGTGGGTGCTTCTCGAGTAAAAATGAATAGAATCCAGCAGCAAACTCACTCATAAGTAAGTTGGTTTGTGAAGGGCACTCATATGACTTTAGGCGGAATTCAATGCAATTTCCCATAGGCACCCTGAACTTGAAAAGTGAAATTGTGAAAAATCCACAATACATATCAACTTAATTCTTGCTGTGCAAAGTAGGGCCTGGGGACTTGTACAACATACATTTTAAAGTTTGGGTTTATCACCTTGCAAACTAAAGTTATAGGCGTTTTCATCTTTTATTGATGCATTCGCATTTTCAGGCGCTGAAAAGCTCATTTTTACCAACATCACTGTACTCTGATATAAGTGATCAGAACTGTGCTTTCATACATTGTGGGTGCTTCTCGAGTAAAAATGAATAGAATCCAGCAGCAAACTCACTCATAAGTAAGTTGGTTTGTGAAGGGCACTCATATGACTTTAGGCGGAATTCAATGCAATTTCCCATAGGCACCCTGAACTTGAAAAGTGAAATTGTGAAAAATCCACAATACATATCAACTTAATTCTTGCTGTGCAAAGTAGGGCCTGGGGACTTGTACAACATACATTTTAAAGTTTGGGTTTATCACCTTGCAAACTAAAGTTATAGGCGTTTTCATCTTTTATTGATGCATTCGCATTTTCAGGCGCTGAAAAGCTCATTTTTACCAACATCACTGTACTCTGATATAAGTGATCAGAACTGTGCTTTCATACATTGTGGGTGCTTCTCGAGTAAAAATGAATAGAATCCAGCAGCAAACTCACTCATAAGTAAGTTGGTTTGTGAAGGGCACTCATATGACTTTAGGCGGAATTCAATGCAATTTCCCATAGGCACCCTGAACTTGAAAAGTGAAATTGTGAAAAATCCACAATACATATCAACTTAATTCTTGCTGTGCAAAGTAGGGCCTGGGGACTTGTACAACATACATTTTAAAGTTTGGGTTTATCACCTTGCAAACTAAAGTTATAGGCGTTTTCATCTTTTATTGATGCATTCGCATTTTCAGGCGCTGAAAAGCTCATTTTTACCAACATCACTGTACTCTGATATAAGTGATCAGAACTGTGCTTTCATACATTGTGGGTGCTTCTCGAGTAAAAATGAATAGAATCCAGCAGCAAACTCACTCATAAGTAAGTTGGTTTGTGAAGGGCACTCATATGACTTTAGGCGGAATTCAATGCAATTTCCCATAGGCACCCTGAACTTGAAAAGTGAAATTGTGAAAAATCCACAATACATATCAACTTAATTCTTGCTGTGCAAAGTAGGGCCTGGGGACTTGTACAACATACATTTTAAAGTTTGGGTTTATCACCTTGCAAACTAAAGTTATAGGCGTTTTCATCTTTTATTGATGCATTCGCATTTTCAGGCGCTGAAAAGCTCATTTTTACCAACATCACTGTACTCTGATATAAGTGATCAGAACTGTGCTTTCATACATTGTGGGTGCTTCTCGAGTAAAAATGAATAGAATCCAGCAGCAAACTCACTCATAAGTAAGTTGGTTTGTGAAGGGCACTCATATGACTTTAGGCGGAATTCAATGCAATTTCCCATAGGCACCCTGAACTTGAAAAGTGAAATTGTGAAAAATCCACAATACATATCAACTTAATTCTTGCTGTGCAAAGTAGGGCCTGGGGACTTGTACAACATACATTTTAAAGTTTGGGTTTATCACCTTGCAAACTAAAGTTATAGGCGTTTTCATCTTTTATTGATGCATTCGCATTTTCAGGCGCTGAAAAGCTCATTTTTACCAACATCACTGTACTCTGATATAAGTGATCAGAACTGTGCTTTCATACATTGTGGGTGCTTCTCGAGTAAAAATGAATAGAATCCAGCAGCAAACTCACTCATAAGTAAGTTGGTTTGTGAAGGGCACTCATATGACTTTAGGCGGAATTCAATGCAATTTCCCATAGGCACCCTGAACTTGAAAAGTGAAATTGTGAAAAATCCACAATACATATCAACTTAATTCTTGCTGTGCAAAGTAGGGCCTGGGGACTTGTACAACATACATTTTAAAGTTTGGGTTTATCACCTTGCAAACTAAAGTTATAGGCGTTTTCATCTTTTATTGATGCATTCGCATTTTCAGGCGCTGAAAAGCTCATTTTTACCAACATCACTGTACTCTGATATAAGTGATCAGAACTGTGCTTTCATACATTGTGGGTGCTTCTCGAGTAAAAATGAATAGAATCCAGCAGCAAACTCACTCATAAGTAAGTTGGTTTGTGAAGGGCACTCATATGACTTTAGGCGGAATTCAATGCAATTTCCCATAGGCACCCTGAACTTGAAAAGTGAAATTGTGAAAAATCCACAATACATATCAACTTAATTCTTGCTGTGCAAAGTAGGGCCTGGGGACTTGTACAACATACATTTTAAAGTTTGGGTTTATCACCTTGCAAACTAAAGTTATAGGCGTTTTCATCTTTTATTGATGCATTCGCATTTTCAGGCGCTGAAAAGCTCATTTTTACCAACATCACTGTACTCTGATATAAGTGATCAGAACTGTGCTTTCATACATTGTGGGTGCTTCTCGAGTAAAAATGAATAGAATCCAGCAGCAAACTCACTCATAAGTAAGTTGGTTTGTGAAGGGCACTCATATGACTTTAGGCGGAATTCAATGCAATTTCCCATAGGCACCCTGAACTTGAAAAGTGAAATTGTGAAAAATCCACAATACATATCAACTTAATTCTTGCTGTGCAAAGTAGGGCCTGGGGACTTGTACAACATACATTTTAAAGTTTGGGTTTATCACCTTGCAAACTAAAGTTATAGGCGTTTTCATCTTTTATTGATGCATTCGCATTTTCAGGCGCTGAAAAGCTCATTTTTACCAACATCACTGTACTCTGATATAAGTGATCAGAACTGTGCTTTCATACATTGTGGGTGCTTCTCGAGTAAAAATGAATAGAATCCAGCAGCAAACTCACTCATAAGTAAGTTGGTTTGTGAAGGGCACTCATATGACTTTAGGCGGAATTCAATGCAATTTCCCATAGGCACCCTGAACTTGAAAAGTGAAATTGTGAAAAATCCACAATACATATCAACTTAATTCTTGCTGTGCAAAGTAGGGCCTGGGGACTTGTACAACATACATTTTAAAGTTTGGGTTTATCACCTTGCAAACTAAAGTTATAGGCGTTTTCATCTTTTATTGATGCATTCGCATTTTCAGGCGCTGAAAAGCTCATTTTTACCAACATCACTGTACTCTGATATAAGTGATCAGAACTGTGCTTTCATACATTGTGGGTGCTTCTCGAGTAAAAATGAATAGAATCCAGCAGCAAACTCACTCATAAGTAAGTTGGTTTGTGAAGGGCACTCATATGACTTTAGGCGGAATTCAATGCAATTTCCCATAGGCACCCTGAACTTGAAAAGTGAAATTGTGAAAAATCCACAATACATATCAACTTAATTCTTGCTGTGCAAAGTAGGGCCTGGGGACTTGTACAACATACATTTTAAAGTTTGGGTTTATCACCTTGCAAACTAAAGTTATAGGCGTTTTCATCTTTTATTGATGCATTCGCATTTTCAGGCGCTGAAAAGCTCATTTTTACCAACATCACTGTACTCTGATATAAGTGATCAGAACTGTGCTTTCATACATTGTGGGTGCTTCTCGAGTAAAAATGAATAGAATCCAGCAGCAAACTCACTCATAAGTAAGTTGGTTTGTGAAGGGCACTCATATGACTTTAGGCGGAATTCAATGCAATTTCCCATAGGCACCCTGAACTTGAAAAGTGAAATTGTGAAAAATCCACAATACATATCAACTTAATTCTTGCTGTGCAAAGTAGGGCCTGGGGACTTGTACAACATACATTTTAAAGTTTGGGTTTATCACCTTGCAAACTAAAGTTATAGGCGTTTTCATCTTTTATTGATGCATTCGCATTTTCAGGCGCTGAAAAGCTCATTTTTACCAACATCACTGTACTCTGATATAAGTGATCAGAACTGTGCTTTCATACATTGTGGGTGCTTCTCGAGTAAAAATGAATAGAATCCAGCAGCAAACTCACTCATAAGTAAGTTGGTTTGTGAAGGGCACTCATATGACTTTAGGCGGAATTCAATGCAATTTCCCATAGGCACCCTGAACTTGAAAAGTGAAATTGTGAAAAATCCACAATACATATCAACTTAATTCTTGCTGTGCAAAGTAGGGCCTGGGGACTTGTACAACATACATTTTAAAGTTTGGGTTTATCACCTTGCAAACTAAAGTTATAGGCGTTTTCATCTTTTATTGATGCATTCGCATTTTCAGGCGCTGAAAAGCTCATTTTTACCAACATCACTGTACTCTGATATAAGTGATCAGAACTGTGCTTTCATACATTGTGGGTGCTTCTCGAGTAAAAATGAATAGAATCCAGCAGCAAACTCACTCATAAGTAAGTTGGTTTGTGAAGGGCACTCATATGACTTTAGGCGGAATTCAATGCAATTTCCCATAGGCACCCTGAACTTGAAAAGTGAAATTGTGAAAAATCCACAATACATATCAACTTAATTCTTGCTGTGCAAAGTAGGGCCTGGGGACTTGTACAACATACATTTTAAAGTTTGGGTTTATCACCTTGCAAACTAAAGTTATAGGCGTTTTCATCTTTTATTGATGCATTCGCATTTTCAGGCGCTGAAAAGCTCATTTTTACCAACATCACTGTACTCTGATATAAGTGATCAGAACTGTGCTTTCATACATTGTGGGTGCTTCTCGAGTAAAAATGAATAGAATCCAGCAGCAAACTCACTCATAAGTAAGTTGGTTTGTGAAGGGCACTCATATGACTTTAGGCGGAATTCAATGCAATTTCCCATAGGCACCCTGAACTTGAAAAGTGAAATTGTGAAAAATCCACAATACATATCAACTTAATTCTTGCTGTGCAAAGTAGGGCCTGGGGACTTGTACAACATACATTTTAAAGTTTGGGTTTATCACCTTGCAAACTAAAGTTATAGGCGTTTTCATCTTTTATTGATGCATTCGCATTTTCAGGCGCTGAAAAGCTCATTTTTACCAACATCACTGTACTCTGATATAAGTGATCAGAACTGTGCTTTCATACATTGTGGGTGCTTCTCGAGTAAAAATGAATAGAATCCAGCAGCAAACTCACTCATAAGTAAGTTGGTTTGTGAAGGGCACTCATATGACTTTAGGCGGAATTCAATGCAATTTCCCATAGGCACCCTGAACTTGAAAAGTGAAATTGTGAAAAATCCACAATACATATCAACTTAATTCTTGCTGTGCAAAGTAGGGCCTGGGGACTTGTACAACATACATTTTAAAGTTTGGGTTTATCACCTTGCAAACTAAAGTTATAGGCGTTTTCATCTTTTATTGATGCATTCGCATTTTCAGGCGCTGAAAAGCTCATTTTTACCAACATCACTGTACTCTGATATAAGTGATCAGAACTGTGCTTTCATACATTGTGGGTGCTTCTCGAGTAAAAATGAATAGAATCCAGCAGCAAACTCACTCATAAGTAAGTTGGTTTGTGAAGGGCACTCATATGACTTTAGGCGGAATTCAATGCAATTTCCCATAGGCACCCTGAACTTGAAAAGTGAAATTGTGAAAAATCCACAATACATATCAACTTAATTCTTGCTGTGCAAAGTAGGGCCTGGGGACTTGTACAACATACATTTTAAAGTTTGGGTTTATCACCTTGCAAACTAAAGTTATAGGCGTTTTCATCTTTTATTGATGCATTCGCATTTTCAGGCGCTGAAAAGCTCATTTTTACCAACATCACTGTACTCTGATATAAGTGATCAGAACTGTGCTTTCATACATTGTGGGTGCTTCTCGAGTAAAAATGAATAGAATCCAGCAGCAAACTCACTCATAAGTAAGTTGGTTTGTGAAGGGCACTCATATGACTTTAGGCGGAATTCAATGCAATTTCCCATAGGCACCCTGAACTTGAAAAGTGAAATTGTGAAAAATCCACAATACATATCAACTTAATTCTTGCTGTGCAAAGTAGGGCCTGGGGACTTGTACAACATACATTTTAAAGTTTGGGTTTATCACCTTGCAAACTAAAGTTATAGGCGTTTTCATCTTTTATTGATGCATTCGCATTTTCAGGCGCTGAAAAGCTCATTTTTACCAACATCACTGTACTCTGATATAAGTGATCAGAACTGTGCTTTCATACATTGTGGGTGCTTCTCGAGTAAAAATGAATAGAATCCAGCAGCAAACTCACTCATAAGTAAGTTGGTTTGTGAAGGGCACTCATATGACTTTAGGCGGAATTCAATGCAATTTCCCATAGGCACCCTGAACTTGAAAAGTGAAATTGTGAAAAATCCACAATACATATCAACTTAATTCTTGCTGTGCAAAGTAGGGCCTGGGGACTTGTACAACATACATTTTAAAGTTTGGGTTTATCACCTTGCAAACTAAAGTTATAGGCGTTTTCATCTTTTATTGATGCATTCGCATTTTCAGGCGCTGAAAAGCTCATTTTTACCAACATCACTGTACTCTGATATAAGTGATCAGAACTGTGCTTTCATACATT